>NC_068450.1:20441822-20449322 GCF_023373465.1 Oncorhynchus keta | reverse complement strand
ATGCATGCACACACTCTCTTACACACATTTGGTACACACACAGCTACAAATATAGCATAGTATGAGTGCACCCTAGATTGATTGTGGTATTTGATTGGCTGTTACTGCTGGTTGATGGGTTGCTGTGATTGGTGCAGGAGGAGCAGCTGCAGTTTCACGAGGGGAAGCTGAAGCAGATGAGTATGGAGGTGGAGGAACACAGGAAGAGTCCGCCCTCACCTTCTCCCAAGAGCAGAGAGTGGGAGGAGTACCGAATCAAAGAGCACTACCTCATATATGAGGTAAGAGACAAAGCAGATAGGCAGGCAGGCAGGCAGGCAGTCAGGCAGGCAGGAGGCAGGCAGGCAATATAGATAGATAGATAGATAGATAGATAGATAGATAGATAGATAGATAGATAGATAGATAGATAGATAGATAGATAGATAGATAGATAGATAGATAGATAGATAGATGGATGGATGGATGGATGGATGGATGGATGGATGGATGGATGGATGGATGGATGGATGGATGGATGGATGGATGGATAGATAGATAGATAGATAGATAGATAGATAGATAGATAGATAGATAGATAGATAGATAGATAGATAGATAGATAGATAAAAAGTTTGAACACACCTACTCAATCCAGGTTTTTCTTTACTTTGACTGTTTTCTACATTGTACAGGAATAGTGAAGACATCAAAACTATGAAATAACACATATTGACTCATGTAGTAACCAAAAAAGTGTTAAACCAATCAAAATATATTTATATTTTAGATTGTTCAAAGTAACCACCCTTTGCCTTGTTAACAGCTTTGCACACTCTAGGCATTATCTCAACCAGCTTCATGGGGTTGTCACCTGGAATGCATTTCAATTAACAGGTGTGCCTTGTTAAAAGTTAATTTGTATAATTTCTTTCCTTCTTAATTAGTTTGAGCCAATTAGTTGTGTTGTGACAAGGTAGGGGTGGTATACAGAAGACAGCCCTGTTTGGTAAAAGGAACAGTGCATCATTACTTTAAGACATGAAGGTCAGTCAATATGGAACATTTCAAGACTTTGAAAGTTTTTTCAAGTGCAGTCGCAAAAACCATCAAGCGCTATGATGAAACTGACTCTCGTGAGGACCGCCACAGGAAAGGAAAACCCAGAGTCACCTCTGAATGAGGATAAGTTTATTATAAGTTACAAGCCTCAGAAATTGCAACCCAAATGAATGCTTCACAGAGTTCAAGTAACAGACACATCTCAACATCAACTGTTCAGTGGAGACTGTGTGAATCAGACCTTCATGGTCAAATTGCTGCAAAGAAACCACTACTAAAGGACACCAATAATAATAAGAAATTTGCTTGGGCCAAGAAACACGAGCAATGGACATTAGACCGGTGGATATCTGTTATTTGGTCTGATGAGTCCAAATTTGAGATTTTTGGTTCCAACCGCCGTGTCTTTGTGAGACTCAAGAGTAGGTGAACGGATGATCTCCACATGTGTGGTTCCCCCTGTGAAGCATGGAGGAGGAGGTGTGATGGTGTGGGGGGGCTTTGCTGGTGACACAGTCTGTGATTTGTTTAGAATTCAAGGCACTCTTAACCAGCATAGCTACCACAGCATGTTGTAGCAATACGCCATCCCATCTGGGGGCGGCAGGTAGCCTAGTGGTTAGAGCGTTGGACTTGTAACCCGAAAGGTTGAAAGATCGCAATACCCGAGCTGACATGGTAAAAAAAAAACTGTCACTCTGCCCCTGAACAAGGCGGTTAACCCACTGTCCCTAGGCTGTCATTGCAAATAAGAATTTGTTCTTAACTGACTTGCCTAGTTAAATAAAATAAAAAATAAAAAATCTGGTTTGCGCTTCGTGGGAATATCATTGTTTTTCAACAGGACAAAGACCCAACACACCTCCAGGCTATGTAAGGCCTATTTGACCAAGAAGGAGAGTGATGGAGTGCAGCATCAGATGACCTAGCCTCCACAATCACCTGACCTCAACCCAATTGAGATGGTTTGGGATTAGTTGGACTGCAGAGTGAAGGAAAATCAGCCAACAAGTGTTCAGCATATGTGGGAACTCCTTCAAGACTGTTGGAAAAGCATTCCAGGTGAAGCTGTTTGAGAGAATGCCAAGAGTGTGCAAAGCTGTCATCAAGGCAAAGGGTGGCTACTTTGAAGAATCTCAAATATAAAATATGTTTTGATTTGTTTAAAAATAATTTTGTTATTTCAGTACATTAAATAAAAAATAAATAAAAAACATGATTCCATATGTGTTATTTCATAGTTTTGATGTCTTCACTATTATTATATAATGTATAAAATAGTAAAAATAAAGAAAAACCCTTGAATGAGAGTAGGTGTGTCAAAACTTTTGACTGGTACTGTGTATATTTATATTTTTTCATATATTTTCCTTCATTATTTTCCCCTAACCCTACCACCTCTCCCCTAACCCTACCACCTCTCCCCTAACCCTACCACCCCTCCCCTAACCCTACCACCCCTCCCCTAACCCTACCACCCCTCCCCTAACCCTACCACCCCTCCCCTAACCCTACCCTACCACCCTAACCCTACCACCCCTCCCCTAACCCTACCACCCCTCCCCTAACCCTACCACCTCTCCCCTAACCCTACCACCTCTCCCCTAACCCTACCACCCCTCCCCTAACCTTACCACCCCTCCCCTAACCCTACCACCCCTCCCCTAACCCTACCACCCCTCCCCTAACCCTACCACCTCTCCCCTAACCCTACCACCTCTCCCCTAACCCTACCACCTCTCCCCTAACCCTACCACCTCTCCCCTAACCCTACCACACCTCCCCTAACCCTACCACCTCTCCCCTAACCCTACCACACCTCCCCTAACCCTACCACCTCTCCCCTAACCCTACCACACCTCCCCTAACCCTACCACACCTCCCCTAAGTGGGGTAAACTAATGGACAACAACACTTAGGCTTCTACATAATATAGTCCCATCCTTCAGCTAACCTCAACCCTTCCCATTTACTGTATCTCAGAAGACCATCCAGTTTTGATTTCTATTTGCCATATATTTGTTTTAATTTGCTGTGATGTTTCACAAAAGTTCTGAACCTTTCTATTCTCATAGTTTCTACAGATTGTAAATTATAGATAAACATTTTTGCTAAAAGTATTATTGTATTATAGATCGATTCACATTGACTTTTCAAATCACCCAGCAGTGCTATTTGCAGAGTTAGATCCAGGTAAATGTTGCAATCCTTCAGCCATTCCTAAACCTGCGACCAAAAACAAGCTACATATGGACAGTACCAAAACAAAGAATCTAATGATTCTATCTCTTCGCAGCAAAATCTACAGAGCTGGGATGGTTGTATCCTCCATACATATAACATTCTATTGGTTGCAAGAATTTTGTATAAGCATTTAAACAGAAACATTTTTAGTTTTAAATCCGGCGTTGTTTTGTGTATGAGCTCATAAACCATGTGCCATGAAATCGGTACATCGAAAATCTCTTCCCAACTCTTTTGCTATCTATATGGCACAGCAACTGGTATACTTTTTCATCACAATTTTGGTCTTTAATGCAGTGCCGACAGACAAGTTCCTTACTTTGATTTTTGCGGTAATGTTGTAGTTAGTTTGGTTGTAATTTTGGGTAGAGCAGACATTTCCATATATTTTTGATAGCTGCATGTGTATCTTTTGCTCATAGAATTTAAAAAGCAGGTCGCTAGGTGTAGACAAGGCCATAAGCAAATAAGTAAACTGGGATATGACTAAAGAGTTAATCAGGTTGATTTTTCCACAAATATACAGGTATTTCCTTTCCATGGTAGCAAGATCGTATTTATTGCTTACATTCTATTATAATGTATCGTAGGGGGATCTTTTCTTTCTTTCGGGATATGAATACTGAGTGTGTCCACTTCCCTGTCAGACCATTTCATTGGTAAACTACACGCTAATGTAAAAGTTAAACAATGTTGTGATTCATAATATACATTTATCATAATTTGGTTTGAATCCAGAGAGGTTAGAACAAGTATCTAGATCCTCTATGAGGCTGTGTGGGGATTCTAATTGTGGTTTTAATCCAGAGAGGTTAGAACAAGTATCTAGATCCTCTATGAGGCTGTGTGGGGATTCTAATTGTGGTTTTAATCCAGAGAGGTTAGAACAAGTATCTAGATCCTCTATGAGGCTGTGTGGGGATTCTAATTGTGGTTTTAATCCAGAGAGGTTAGAACAAGTATCTAGATCCTCTATGAGGCTGTGTGGGGATTCTAATTGTGGTTTTAATCCAGAGAGGTTAGAACAAGTATCTAGATCCTCTATGAGGCTGTGTGGGGATTCTAATTGTGGTTTGAATCCAGAGAGGTTAGAACAAGTATCTAGATCCTCTATGAGGCTGTGTGGGGATTCTAATTGTGGTTTTAATCCAGAGAGGTTAGAACAAGTATCTAGATCCTCTATGAGGCTGTGTGGGGATTCTAATTGTGGTTTTAATCCAGAGAGGTTAGAACAAGTATCTAGATCCTCTATGAGGCTGTGTGGGGATTCTAATTGTGGTTTTAATCCAGAGAGGTTAGAACAAGTATCTAGATCCTCTATGAGGCTGTGTGGGGATTCTAATTGTGGATTTAAACATGAATCATCAGCGTACAATGACACCTTTTTTTAAGTCCTGCATTTCTAGCACCTGATATTATTGTTAGATCTGATTTTAATAGCATTTCTATGGCCGTAATAAATAGATATCCCGATAGCGGACAAGCTTGTTTTACTTGAGATTCTCCTAAATTGAAATATTCCAGGCATTTATAAATGAATCAAATGAGTCATACTTTGTCAAAAGCCTTTTCAAAGGCAGCTATGAATACCAGGCCTGATTTCACAGATTTGCCATAGTGGTCTATTGTTTCCAGTACATGTCTTATATTATCCTCAATGTATCGTCCACGTAAAAAAAACCTGTCTGATTAGGATGAATTATATCCGACAATACCTTTTGAATTCTATGCGCTATACATTTTGCCAGAATTTTGGCATCACACCATTGAAGTGTAAGGGGCCTCCAATTAAATGGACTGGATCTTTATAGGTACCACTTTGGTCCTGTTTCAGTATTAATGAAATGAGACCTTTTTGTTAAGTATCTGATAATCTCCCATTTTTATAGCAGTGGTTAAAACATGCTAATAACATTCCTATATGCCAACCAGCCCTGGAGTTTTCCTGGCTATAATTGCATCAAGAAGTTCCTTCTCTGTAATTTGGCCTTCACATGAGTCTTTCTGTACAATTAATTTCGGTTAGTGGAGATGCAGGAGACTGAAACGAAAACATATGCTTAAAGTTCTTTGCTTCCTATTTCAAAATATAGTTTGGTGAATCATGAGTGATTCCATCATTTGTAAGAAGTTTCAGGAAATCATTTTTGGTAGCATTTCTATGTTGGGGAATAAAAAATTATTTGTTACTTTTTTCCCGTATTCCATCCAGTTCGATTGATTTTTTATACTATATTACAATGGATCTTTCTTTTTGTTTTTTCTCTAACTTATTCTGTGCCTCTGTGATACAGTTTTTATTACTATCTATCTGTACTGTTACTCCTTCTATTTCCTTTGTTAATATGGACTCTTTTGACCTAAATGTCTTTTGTTCTATTGATGAGTACTGAATTGCATGGCCTCTAAAGGAACGTTTAAAAGTGCCCCATACAATAAGGGCATCTGCTGTACTTGTGTTATATCTGAAAAAGTCTGTTATAAATGATTCTGTCCTAGTTAAAAACAAGTTATCATCCAATAGGCTTTGATTACATTTCCAATATCCTGTCCCATGTGGAGTAATGTATATGTAATATATATGACAATTATTTGATGGTCCTACCACATTCCGTCCCCTATCAACACTTTTTAAACTTTTGGTCCCAGCGAGAATGACATAAGAAAGTAGTCAAAATGCCAGTCTTGACTGAGCCTCCGCCATGTATATCTCACAAGGTCAGGACATTTAAACCTCCGCCATGTATATCTCACTAGGTCAGGACATTTAAACCTCCGCCATGTATATCTCACTAGGTCAGGACATTTAAACCTCCGCCATGTATATCTCACTAGGTCAGGACATTTAAACCTCCGCCATGTATATCTCACTAGGTCAGGACATTTAAACCTCCGCCATGTATATCTCACTAGGTCAGGACATTTAAACCTCCGCCATGTATATCTCAGTAGGTCAGGACATTTAAACCTCCGCCATGTATATCTCACTAGGTCAGGACATTTAAACCTCCGCCATGTATATCTCAGTAGGTCAGGACATTTAAACCTCCGCCATGTATATCTCACTAGGTCAGGACATTTAAACCTCCGCCATGTATATCTCAGTAGGTCAGGACATTTAAACCTCCGCCATGTATATCTCACTAGGTCAGGACATTTAAACCTCCGCCATGTATATCTCACTAGGTCAGGACATTTAAACCTCCGCCATGTATATCTCACTAGGTCAGGACATTTAAGCCTCCGCCATGTATATCTCACAAGGTCAGGACATTTAAACCTCCGCCATGTATATCTCACTAGGTCAGGACATTTAAACCTCCGCCATGTATATCTCACAAGGTCAGGACATTTAAACCTCCGCCATGTATATCTCACTAGGTCAGGACATTTAAACCTCCGCCATGTATATCTCACTAGGTCAGGACATTTAAACCTCCGCCATGTATATCTCACTAGGTCAGGACATTTAAACCTCCGCCATGTATATCTCACTAGGTCAGGACATTTAAACCTCCGCCATGTATATCTCACTAGGTCAGGACATTTAAACCTCCGCCATGTATATCTCACAAGGTCAGGACATTTAAACCTCCGCCATGTATATCTCACTAGGTCAGGACATTTAAACCTCCGCCATGTATATCTCACAAGGTAGGTCAGGACATTTAAACCTCCGCCATGTATATCTCACTAGGTCAGGACATTTAAACCTCCGCCATGTATATCTCACTAGGTCAGGACATTTAAACCTCCGCCATGTATATCTCACTAGGACATTTAAACAGGTATATCTCACTAGGTCAGGACATTTAAACCTCCGCCATGTATATCTCACTAGGTCAGGACATTTAAACCTCTCACAAGCAGGACATGTATATCTCACTAGGTCAGGACATTTAAACCTCCGCCATGTATATCTCACTAGGTCAGGACATTTAAACCTCCGCCATGTATATCTCACTAGGTCAGGACATTTAAACCTCCGCCATGTATATCTCACAAGGTCAGGACATTTAAACCTCCGCCATGTATATCTCACAAGGTCAGGACATTTAAACCTCCGCCATGTATATCTCACTAGGTCAGGACATTTAAACCTCCGCCATGTATATCTCACTAGGTCAGGACATTTAAACCACTCCGCCATGTATATCTCACAAGGTCAGGACATTTAAACCTCCGCCATGTATATCTCACTAGGTCAGGACATTT
>NC_068450.1:20414322-20436822 GCF_023373465.1 Oncorhynchus keta | reverse complement strand
TCCTATCATATCATCATCAGAGTGCAGATAAAACAATAAAAGACTGAAAGACAAAGCAGCAGGACTGCACAGGCTGAGCAGCAGAGGAAGTAGCAGAAGTGGTGAGCACCAGAGGAAGTAGAGGAAGTGGTGAGCAGCAGGGAAAGTAGATGAAGTGGTGAGCAGCAGAAGATGTAGATAAATTGCTGAGCAGCTGAGAAAGTAGAGAAATTGGTGAGCAGAAGAGGAAGTAGAGAAAGTGGTAAGCAGAAGAGGAAGTTTATGAAGTGATTAGCAGCAGAGGAAGTAGATAAAGTGGTGAGCAGAAGAGGAAGTAGAGAAAGTGGTAAGCAGAAGAGGAAGTTTATGAAGTGATTAGCAGCAGAGGAAGTAGAGAAAGTGGTAAGCAGAAGAGGAAGTAGAGAAAGTGGTAAGCAGAAGAGGAAGTTTTGAAGTGATTAGCAGCAGAAGTAGAGAAAGTGGTAAGCAGAAGAGGAAGTAGAGAAAGTGGTAAGCAGAAGAGGAAGTTCTGAAGTGATTAGCAGCAGGGGAAGTAGAGAAAGTGGTAAACAGAAGAGGAAGTAGAGAAAGTGGTAAGCAGAAGAGGAAGTTTATGAAGTGATTAGCAGCAGAGGAAGTAGAGAAAGTGGTAAGCAGAAGAGGAACTAGATGAAGTGGTTAGCAGCAGAAGAAGTAGAGGAAGTGGTGAACAGAACACAGCTTTACTCGTGTGTAGAATCATATTCATATCGGAGACCAGAGAAAGGAGAGTAACCCAGCTCTCTCGGAACCATGGAAAGATTGAGGGAGGAAGGAAGGCAGTGGTTCTGCTGGACTACATTATTCTTCATTGAACATTGAAACTCATCCCCTTCTCTTTCTCCCTTCCCCCTCTCCTGACTGGACTTCAGATGGGATAGCGTCCCTAATTCTTATTATCTCTTTCTCGACACTAAAGCGGTACGGAATATTTGCACGGTCAGACCAGACACAGGGGCTATATATATCCTGTGTTTTTCTATTCCAGAGTGATGAGACTGGATCATTGATCCTTAGCTCTGTTTACTGAAGTGGAATTCAGAATCAGAACTTCCATTTTATACCTTATTGGTTATGTCTTTCTTACTCTGAGGACCGACCTTGTCACTTTGGCTCTTGTTCTAACTAACCATTGTTTCCCCAGTGTTTTAGGGCAGAGCAGTGCTGTTGTAATATAGAAATGTGAGGTTTTTTACTTTGCTGATCCTGTCTAAAATATTAGTATGTGTTTTTTTTAACTAATGAAGCTACTAGGGCACTTTGTTGTAAAAAATGGAAATGTTATATAGTTGTTCTGTTTGTTTAGGGCAGTTTAAAGTGAAATACATCTTTACTAGTTATTATTGTCAGGGCTTCATAAAGTCATCTTTTATATATAATAGAAATTGGTGGTGATGTTTTTATTATAAATTCTTTATCTAGAGATATTGCCTCAGCACTATGTTTCTATAAGAGAAATGTAATGCAGGCAAGGAAATAATGTGGAAAATGTTGTCTTTCAGTCTGAGTTAAAGAACATTGTTGACTTGCATGCATAGCTAGTTCACAATGTATTACTAATACACATCACATCCACATCGTGGACACAACGAGCAGTTGTTGTCAAGGTAGCACTCACATCTGTAGCCATGAAATGCTTTGAAAGGCTGGTCATGTCTCACATGAACACAATCATCCCAGACACCCTGGACCCACTCCAATTCTCATACCACCCCAACAGATCCACATATGACGCAATCTCTATTGCACTCCATACTGCCATTTCCCACCTGGACGAGAGCAACACCTATGTGAGAATGGTGTTCATTGACTACAGCTCAGCATTCAACACCGTAGTACCCTCCAAGCTCTGGTCCCTGGGACTGAACACATCCCTCTGCGACTGGATCCTGGACTTCCTGAAGGGCTGCCCCCAGGTGGTGAGGGTAGGCAACAACACATCCCTCTGCAACTGGATCCTGGACTTCCTGAAGGGCCTCCCCCAGGTGGTGAGGGTAGGCAACAACACATCCCTCTGCAACTGGATCCTGGACTTCCTGAAGGGCCTCCCCCAGGTGGTGAGGGTAGGCAACAACACATCCCTCTGCAACTGGATCCTGGACTTCCTGAAGGGCTGCCCCCAGGTGGTGAGGGTAGGCAACAACACATCCGCCACACTGACCCTCAACACGGGGGCTCCTCAGGGTGCGTGCTTAGTCCCCTCCTGTACTTCCTATTCTCCCACGACTGTGTGGCCACGCACGACTCCAACAACATCATCAAGTTTGCTGATGACATGACAGGGGTAGGCCTGATCACCAACGACGATGAAACAGCCTATAGGGAGGAGGTCAGGGACCTGGCAGTGTGGTGCCAGGACAACAACCTCTCCCTCATCGTCAGCAAGACAAAGGAGCTGATCGTGGACTACAGGAAACAGGGCCAAGCACATGCCCATCCATATTGACATGGCTGTAGTGGAGTGGGTCGAGAGCTTCACGTTTCTCTGTGTCCACATCACTAAGGAATTAACAGCAACAGTCATCCACACACACGAACACAGTCTTGAAGAAGGCACGACAACGCCTTTTGCCCCTCAGGAAGCTGAAAAGACTCGGCATGGGCCCTCAGATCCTCTCAAGATTCCACAGCTGCACCATTGAGAGCATCTTGACTGGCTGCATCACCGCAAGACACTACAGATGGTAGTGTGTATCGCACAGTACATTACTGGGGTCGAACACCCTGCCATCCAGGACCTCTATACCAGGCGGTGTCAGAAGAAGGCCCTAAAAATTGTCAAGGACTCCAGCTACTCAAGTCATAGACTCTCATACCACATGACAAGCCCTACTGATGCACCAAGTCTGGAAGCAACAGGACATTAAACAGCTTCTACACAGAAGCCATAAGACTGAGAGCTATTGGTTAACTATTTAACTATTTTCATTTACCATTTTTGCACTAAGTCTTTTTACTCACCACATATGCTGCTGTTACTATTTATTATCTATCCTGTTGCCTAGTTACTTTATCCCTACCTATATATACATACATACCTATATATACCTCATACCCCTGCATATCAACTCGGACTCATTAGTTCTCTGTTATTTCTCTTTTTTTATTCTCTGCATTGTTGGGAAGGGCCTGTAAGTGAGCATTTCACTGTTGGTATTGTAACGACCCTGGGTTTATAAGCGCGGAAATCGACTCCGCCACACGAGCATGCTTTTGCAGCACAGTCGATAGCGCGCCGGACCTCGGGCTAGAAGGTCGAGGGTTCGAGACCTGCTTCCTGCCTGTTTCTTTACAGTATACACCGGTTGTTTACCAAGCATGTGACAAATAACATTTTATTTGATTGTCTTTCAAACACATTGTTACAGTTATTGGTTAGCTAGCTAGCGAATTTTAGCCATATTATCATTGACATGAAATCAATCAAAACACCTCAAAACAAGACATGGTATCAATAATAAGATTTTTAAAAACAGCTGAAACGAGCCAACTATGATTCCCCGCATGACAGCTTCTTGTCATTGTTGCTAGCTATCTGACAGTTCAGAATCATAAAGCACGGATTCCGGCCCCATTTAATTGCATTATTTTCGCGACATTGTCAGCCAACCTGTCTATTCTTGACCAAGTGAGAAATGCTAATTACGAGTGTTGAGATTTTTTTTCCGGGTAATACGATTTGAACATTTTGGCCTTCCATATGAATTGGCCTATTTTAGCACCATTATCGCATATCGCCATCACGTTGGAAAGCGCCTGAAGTATCTTCTAGCGAACTTCCCACTTCACCAGCAGGTAGGTCTATTGGCGCCACTACCAGTACTTCCATATTGAAGTTATTTTGGACCATTCTGATGAATATTTTCTGTGTAACTCAGCCAGACACTGCATATAGACACGAGCATGAGGAATGGCGGTGTATTGCAATTAGTCATTTCAGACGAACGGCTTTCTAACATTAAAACAACAACGTACAAAACAGCACACTTTTTTCCATCAACATAAATTTAATAAGGTAGTGAAAGTACATAAACAAAGTAATGAAGTACAGTAAGATGCAAGTTATGATGATGCCAGATGTAGGATGAGCAGATTTTTCAAAGCCAATTTAAGCACCATCGTCATGTAGTCAGGGGAAGGCCATAAATAAGTAAGAACTGCTCTAGAATGTATGAGAAGAAGTTATACATGGGACATGTGGACTGTTATCACAGTTTTCAGACATTTCTACCAACTAAAAAAATAACAATATTGGTGTAGCACTAGTTAATCATGCAATTTACTTTAGTAAACCTTCTGAAACACAGACAAAATATACTTAAATAAGTAGAACTCGATACATCTCTGTCCAGCAATGTCATGAAGCCTGGAAAGTAATTTATACTCTCTGAATGTGAGATCCCTATCAAAAATAATATGCAGATTTCGTATTTTCTTAATATATCTAAAGTGCAAGTATTTCTCCATTTTATTCAATGCTTTCTGTAAGTATAAAATACAAAGGAAAAAAAACAGCAATATGCTTTTCCTGTTTATACTGTATGTTAGATTTTTCTGAAAGGATCATCATATTTAACAAACCATATATATATATATATACACACACACACACACACACACACACACACACACACACACACACACACACACACACACACACACACACACACACACACACACCACAGATAAAATATTTTGAAAGGTACAACATATAATATAGGGTTGATAAACGGGTTGTTAGACCATACGGTGACATGGGATATGTTCATTGTGCATTGACCCCCTTCCTCCCCATTGACTTTTATAGCCCCTTTGCCCAATGTCTCATCCCAGTACATAACAGTAGCCTATACAGTCTGCATACATGAAGGACTTTGCATTGGTATGTGCAAAACAGAATGTGTGCTGAGCTAGTAATGGCCAAGATGACTGTTGGCTTCACAAACAAGATTGTGATTGGCCTTGCCCATATTATAGACTTTGTCTGTGTGCGATTGGTCTGAACTTGAAGGCCCAGTGAAACGTCATAGTGACAATAGAACACTGAAACTAGATCAGTTGAACTGAAGAAAACAAACATCAGATGAACAGATCTTTAAACAGCTTGGTAGAATGAATGGAAGTTAGTTAAGTCTGTTTTGGAATTCTAGTGGGAGAGATTCCAGAAGAGCAAACCTCCAAAGGGACTGGTAGAGGTTATTACCATGGTCATGCAGCTGTTGTTTAGATCACTGGTCAGAAAATACACATTCCCACTGTTAAGTACAAATATGAAGAACAAAGCACCTCTAATAGGTCATAAATTCTATTCTAAGACATCGCTCTCTGATGCAAACCGCACAAGCACCATCACCACCACCAATGTTACACTGAACTGAACTAGCCATGCTGCTGCACAGTTTCAATCAACCCATTGCAGGTTTTGATTATCGGACAAAAACACATGGCGTCCATTTTGTGCACCATTGATTAACTGTGCAATGTGAGCAACATGGTAAAGCCATCCACTCTGGACAGTGGCAGTTGGTTCTGACCCCAACACTGTGCTGTACCTTTATAATAGGCAGTGTTCTAGAATCTACTACACAGAACCACTCCACTCCGGAACCAGAACGTACCCAATAGCACCTTGTGAACTGACAAAACAATTATCACTTTTGTTTAATATTTTTCAAAAATGTGTGCGTTTTACAGAGCGAGGCATACAAACATAAAATGTGAGCTGAATGAGTTAGAATTAGTATGTCTACGATTGGCAGGTAAGAGAGTGTTGAAAAAGGTGGATTGAATTTCCAGTCTTCATTTCTCGCATTTGAGGCCTGAATTCAATCAAGCCTTTACTGTGTAGAAATAGCATTTGGTCTTTCACAGCATTAGTGCCGTATTGACTGAATTCTGGCCTCAAATGTGCTTTATGTGTGGGGCACAATGTAGCAGATAAACTGTGGATGTTACTCTATGCAAAGGATCTCTGACATTCTGGGGCAGTGTTAGGGAATATAATTTTCTCCAGAAGAGGAGAGAAACCCAATGTAGCTTTAATGCTGGCCTAGTAAAGGGCCATATAATAGGGTCCCTATATGGGGCCCCACATAGGGACCCATGCATCCCGAGGCCTCGTTCTTACACTTGTAACTCCGACCCAATCCAAATGGCAGGTGGAATTATAGCAGACCTACTACTGCTCAGTCTGTCTTCAACATCATGCCAGCCGGTCTGATGGCAGTACAGTAGAGTAGGTTTAGATCTAATAAACTAATCCAAGCCACCCAGTGATACTCTAAATCCGGCTACTGATGGTTAACCTAGCTAGCTGATTGTTAATCATCGCTTAAAGAAATCCTCTATGGCATTGTTTAATGCTGAACTGAGAGAAAAGGATGCTGGGTAACTGTCAGAATGATTCGTCTTCACCCCAGGCAGAATGGTTGGTCACTTCATCGTCAGGGCAACCCCCTCTGTCATCATGTCAATTTGTTGACATTGTGTAATGTTCGTTTAATTTTTCTCCTTCTATCCAAGTAAAACAGAGGTTTCAAGATACTATTCAATTAAATTATAAGACACAGAAGGGGGAGGACTGTGCCTTTAACACTGACTTGAAGATGAGATAAGCTATCTGATTTGTGAGGGGGGAAGTGTCTCTGTAGCGAATCTGTGGAAAGAGAAACACCAGAAACTTGCCTACACTCACTGAAACACAGTGGGGTTATTGTATATGAAAGTGATGGGAAATCTCACACACTAATTTGACATCTTTTCACTTAAATGCAGAGAAAGACTTCACATTTCCATTATAATGCAGAATTCAGCCTCATGCTTTTCAAATATCAAACACATATATTTGTATTTTCTTTTTGTCTATACGACATACAATGCCACGGTTGGCACGTACAATATTGCACACTATAATGTAATGTCCTCACAGTCTGTCATCACACTGTGTAGAGGGAGACTGCTGCTCAGACAACATCATGTGGAGAGTAACATTGAGAAATCAAATAAAGCAAGGTGACAAATTAGACTGGCAGGCCCGGTCTAGTTTGGATTATATTGGGGCTGTAGCACCATAGAAAGATACTGCCTTGGCCTACATCCAAAAACCTCACAAGGGACTCTTAGGGCATTCATCCATCATCCGTCTCCATCTCATCCCCACTGACTGACTACTGTACACGTCCAGTTACAACCCATCTTATTTTACATGGTGCAAGAAGTGGACAGAATCAACGCCACACCTCTGATGACTATCCATGCTCACATTAGAAGTGCTGCTGCTGTTCCTGTTCTAGAAGCCATTCTCTGCTCTCCTCACCTGTGGAGGGAGACAGGCTACAGAAAAGGGCCTCTGGTTTGGCTAATCAGTGTTGACCAATAGCCATACTTCAGTACAGTACTCATCAATGAAAACATACAGTGGTCGAGAGAGATATCATCAACATCGACCCCAATGTGAAACACGTAAACGAGTGGAGTGTATAAGGCACCAGGTTGTTCTGACGTCAGAGAGGATGCGCCCACGCGGCTCTGCATGCATGTAGCCGCGCGCTGATGCGTCTTTTTTACGCGTCTCGCGCTCCCATCACCGGTCTCGTTTTTACACCCCCCCCCCCCCAAAAGAAAACTCGCCCACAGAAAACGTGGGCATTTCAGGATTTAAATACAGCTGATTCACAAAATCATAATTAGTATATCTAGGTTAGCACTTTTTTCATCTAACCATTGGTCCAAATTTGAATGGACATGGTGCAAAGGGGTAGATATTCAATAGTAAAGATGATTTTAGCCCATTTAGGCCTATATAGAAGCGCAATATTTAGACTCTCCTCTTCATTTATAAAGACTCCATAATGAAGGCCTATATAGAAGCGCAGTATTTAGACTCTCCTCTTCATTTATAAAGACTCCATAATGAAGGCCTATATAGAAGCGCAATATTTAGACTCTCCTCTTCATTTATAAAGACTCCATAATGAAGGCCTATATAGAAGCGCAGTATTTAGACTCTCCTCTTCATTTATAAAGACTCCATAATGAAGGCCTATATAGAAGCGCAGTATTTAGACTCTCCTCTTCATTTATAAAGACTCCATAATGAAGGCCTATGACATTATAGAAACGAGTTATAGCTACATTTTCGATCAAATAAAATACTTTCTCAAATGCCTTTTAAAAAGAGGTGTAGGCATATTGGCAGATCTATTTTTCAGCCTGTGCGTTGCGTTCTGCGGTACACATTAAATGGATAGCGTTTTAATTTTTTTTTTTTCCTGCGTACCTTATAATAATAAACTACATCTGATTTCAGATTTTGGTTTGGTAAAGTTATTTATTTATTTTCTCTTTGTGCTGATGTTTCTTCACATGGAGATCGTCGTCATTTCCATGTAGGATTATACCCCGGTTTTTATTTTGTATTTTTTAAATTTGCACTTTGGAAACCTTTTCGAAATAGCATGGACGTGTGCAAAATCGGTTTGTTTGTTTGGTAGAGGAATAAACACTCTGTTCATTGTCATTTAAATCAAGTAGGAAACAGTTCATATTTTACAGGTCAAACAGTTATTGATAGCAGCGGCTTACTGTTAAAATGGTTGGTAAGTGGGTGATATCCAGCAATGAACGACGAGACAGTACTGCCAATCTGACTGTGAAGGTTGTGTGTGGGGTGCTTCCCTTGGAATTCTCTCTTTATATTTTATAGTAAAAGTCGGTTTATAAAGTCTGTTTGTTGTTATTTATTTATTTCTGCTCAAGCCGGTAATCCGTCAATCATCGTCCCCGTCGTCACCATGTTGGCCCTCCGGTAGGAGTTCGGAGGCCCGTTTCTCTCTACTCCGCTCCTGGATCTTTCTCATCTCCTCGGCATATTTACAGAACGTGTTGCCGAATTTGGACCACACTTTGCACGGAACAGTGATGGAGTTCCGGTAGGTAGGCTTCACCTCGCTGACCCGCATGAACACTCCGTACTTGTTAGAACCCACGTCGAAGAAAAAGCGCTTGTTGTCAACAGTCAAGGAGGTGCCCTCGGGTAGTTCGGCTGGATCCTCATCCATACCGTAATCATCGATGAGTTTGGCTAAAGCATCACGGAACTCGATAAGTCCCTGCGCTGGAAGCGCGATTGTCTGGCCTTGTGCGCTTCCCAATCCGGGCCCCCGATTAACGGTTTGACGGATCCTGAGGAACCGCCCCCTCTGGTTCTCTTTCAGATCCATGTAATATTTGCGATTCTCTCGCACTAGAAATTCGCTCTTGAGGGCTCGCCGGGGCTCATCCTGCACTATGTCCGGGTTGCTCGGGCCCAGCTGGGCGTAATGTTCGATGAAGTCCCCGAGATAGTCACGGAACTCCACTGCCACTGACATAGAGAGAGTGAGGCGGCTCTTGTTTCCCCCAGCTCCGACCTCGGCTATCTTTAGGAAGCGGCCTTTTGCATTCTGCTTCACATCTAGGTAGAAGCGCTTATTCTGGATGTCGACTCGCTTCGATGCGAGCTCCTCTGTGTCGTGTTGGAGTCTTGCCGCGGCGCCCATCGCGCCCGGGGGCAGCGAGCCGGGGCCTGTGGCCAGCCCTCCGTGGTCACTGCCACTGTCTCTGTCCGCCATGATGCTGCCTCCCTGCTTACCTTCCACGGTCTCCCTCAGCCTGCTGCAACCTCGAATACCCGTCAACCACTCCGCCGATATCGCGAGAGCTCTACGCTTTAGAAAGGAAATTAAAGTAGCCTACTGTAGTTTTGGAGAGGGGTGTGTTCAAGATATACAAGTTTGCGCCTAAACTGTGCAGCAGCTGCATATAATTCAGTAACGTTTAAACTAAATCGAAGTCCTTAATAATGTGTGATGATGCAATGCTTCATTATAATGTCCCTGATTTCCATTTCCTATTAGTAATATAACATCCTCATATTACACAAAATGTTCATCATCTGTCATGGGAGAAACAGGTGTTTTGCCTGCATCTGTAGCATCTAACATATTCCTCGAATGAAACACTAGCCTACCCATGTGTTGAACAGAGAAGAGACAGACAATACAAATGTGTATTTCATTGATGTACATGTACAGCATGGTGGGTAAAATAATATATAATAGTCTACTTAACTGATAACTGTTTATTTGTCTCTTTATGAGATAATTGACTCAGACGTGTTGAAGGTGTGATTTGATTGATGATGAAAACAGAGCATCAAAAGGACGTATAATTTGATGACAGATGGGAATAATTAAAACAATATTTAGTCTATGTAATGTGATCTGTAATATCATGAGGTAAAATCAGTCAAATATCCTTAGTATGATCAGAAATCACCGTATGATCACTTCTCTACCGCTAACTGATATCATCTTCCTGTCGCCGTTTCAGCACCACAGACAGCGCACGTTTTCTGACCTCTAAGCAAGGACATCTAGCTGACATCTAGCTTGCGCTCTGAATGCGCGAGCGGGGGAATCTTGAACGAATGAAGTGATTGATTGATTGGGGGGGGGGATGGGGCGTCTGGCAGAGAAAGGAAAATACCACCACCATGAAGCTGTGTATGACATAGTGTATCTTGTATCTGTGTATGACATAGCCATCTTTCGTCAGTCTGTTGGCGGTTTGAGAAGGGAAACAGCACACATGTTACATGTATCCGCCTATCCATATGTGGCTTCCCCATTACTTCAATAGTGGTAATCGATATTCTCACATGTGGCCACACGCTGAGCCACTCCGCCACCATCACACACATTACTCATTTTCTTTTGGTGCAGAAATCTCCAGCCCTGTATGAACATGCCCGCAGGACCCGGTGCCTTTCAATAGGTGGAGCGGCTATTGGGTATAGTAACCAGTGGTTTGGCCAGATTAAACAGAAAGAGGGGTCTCCAACTCACAGCTTGCCGTGCAATAGGCTATTAGGCTACTACTGGAACCATTGAGATTTTCGCAGCGTTAGTCATCGCACTAGCCGCAGTGTAGCCTTGTCTCTATCCTCCCTCTCTGGATCGCCAGCCCTGTGGTTCAGTACGCACTCCTCTAAGCGTTGGGTTTGGTGAATCTATTTAAACTGAACCGCGACCGAACCATATACTGTTGCTATCATGGTTGCCCGTGGTTCTGACTCAAGGCGGTTTCATTGACCCGTGGTCAGTGGTTTGAGGTGAGGGGTGTTGGGTGCGCGGCTCCGGTCATTAGTGTGTTTGCGCAGGAAGTGGTAGCAGACGCCAGTGGCCGGGCAGGTGATGTTTGCTCACGTAAGCGGCTCGTGTTTGTGGGGTGCAGGGGACGAGGCTGGAGGGAGTGCGCTGTGGCTTTGCCTAACCGGATAACCAGATAACAGCTATCTTCCGTACTCTTCGTTTTACTGAAAAGTAATCCGATTTCTACATTTCTGAAGGTGGATCAAAAAGCCCGACCTTGTGTGTGTATGGCTGTGTGTATTTGTGCTTTTCTGTTCGCGAAATCTAACATTCGTTTTCCGTTATAGAAAGCCAATGCGCCCACCCATGCAATGACATTTGCTGGAGAGAGAGGATAAACTATAGAGGCTTCATGCAGAACCTCTGGTTTCGAGTAGAGGGTAATTTACGAGTCTTGTGTTGCGTTTCAAGAGAAAGTAATAGGTTTGAAGGAGGATGCAGCAACCACATTTTTAACCATGCATAACCGGGCCGTTTCCGGTTCTTAGGCTGGTGTGTCCCCATCTGAAACCGTATGGGGAAAGCGGCAGACACAGATGGCATGGACACTTATACAAGGTCTGCCGCTCTGCCCTGCTATCGGAGCCTATTCGCAGTCTCCCACTTCAACCCCGCTCCGTCATCCGCGCCCCTCAGCCGCCCCAGCACTGCAGCAACGGAGCCACGGCCGACGGCATGAGGCTTGATCCGGTCCATTTCTCCATGCTGGTCATCGGGGTCTCTTTCGCCTGTTACGCCCCGAGTCTCAATTCCCTCCAGGACCAGGCATACCGATCCGCCGTGGTCATCGAGGGCGAGGTGCGCTCCTCACCGGAAAACGTCTCTCGGGACCCGTACAGTGTGAATGTCAAAGTGCTAGACGTATGGCCCGTGAACAGCGGCGGACTCGAGCGGGAGCAGCTCGTGACCGTCGGGGACTTCGGTTCCGAGGCCTCGTGCACTACTGTAGAGGAGAACCATAGATATATATTTTTCATGGACCCAACAGGCGAGCCTTTAGTATTCAAGGCATCGTTCGCTCCGCTGGACGCCAGCGGAACGGACCTGAAGAAGGATGTGGAGAGCGTGTTGTGTGAGGACTGCGGTAAGTTGAGCTTTCATTGGACGCTTCAGGGCCGCACGCTAATACCCCGGTGATATAAGGAGTCTTTGGTCTCCCTGTGAGCCTTATCGGTGATGATTGACACAGTTCAAATATCCATGCCCTGGTGACACATAACTAAGACGGCTCGTTTTTCCAGGACATGCATGGATGTGTGAGACAGATATCCTAGAGACTGTAGTACATTTGGCTATAAGTGAGAGTGATGTATAATAGGCAATACTGGGGACGAGTGAGACGATTCCTATGTACAAAGCACATTGATTTGGTATGGACAATCCATGATTATGAAAATTATTTACTGTCTATAGTGTGCATGTTGGTAAGATATTGGCATGCTTGGCTATGTAGAGTCAAAAGATGGAACATAGATTCTGTACAAAAGCCTCAGTGCCGGCAGTTAAAGTGTTCGTGAGTGTGTGTGAGTGTAGTGTCCCATGTCTGAGAATGAGGTGGACAGGTATCAGAGAGAGAGAAAGAAAGAGAAAGTGAGAAAGAGAGAGAGAGGGGAAGAGTGAATCTGACAGAATATGACACAGTTTCATTTCAAATACCCATCAGTATTCGTTCAGATGTCAGTTAGCTTTCAAACAACTTGGAGACTGACACCATGTGACGGGAAATAGGGAGACCAATCATCTAGTCCGAAACGGTTGGTGCTGTTAGATCAGGTGGTGGATATTTAGTCCTTTAGGGCCCTTCACTAAAGATGAGAGGCATGACAATGTTTCAGCACCATGGACAGCTCATATTCTCTGACCTCTGAATAGCATCCATCCATTCTCAGTCTGTTTTACTTGTTGTCATGCATGATAAGAGTAAGACAGTGGCCTATTGCCTCTTTAAATCATCAGTTACATTATCTTCTATTCTCTGTGACACATTCTTTGGATGTGTCCAAATAGTCTGGAGAACTGAAGCTTTCTTTACTCAGCTCATCACCTTTAGCATGATGAAACAATACCGGTATGATCAGGGGCCGCATGTATCAAGCATTTCAGAGTAGTAGTGCTGATTTAGGATTGGTTTTGCCTTATAGATCACAATGAATAAGGTTACATGGACAGGAAAGACCTGATCCTAGATCAGCACTCCTTTTCTGAGACGCTTGATACATAAAGCCCCTGGTCTCTACCTGAGGCAAATGTCAACATCATCCTGACAGTGTTTCAGCACCATGGACAGTACACATTCTCTGACACCTGGAGACTGACACCATGTGACAGGAAGTAGGGAGACCAACCATCCAGTCCTGAATGGTTGGTGCTGCTAGATCATGATGAGACACAACAACAATTTAAAATCGTCAACTCATTCTCATTGCTCCCATGACCAGTAATTTGAAAGGCCTTGATGGGTGAAATGGATGCAGTTGAGACCTAGCCACCATTTCCACCTATCAGGGCTCATAATAGAGAGGAGACAACAGGGTGCTAGGAGTGTTTGACTCTGTCAGCTGTGTGTTTCTGTATGGCTGAACCAGTCCCTGTCTGCAGCTGAAGTGCTTTCATTGTTTTCCAGCTATTTAGTTAGCCACAGAGCAGTTTCAGTGTCAAATATTCTTGCTGAGGGAGGGGTGACTGTAGTGTAGGTAATCTGCTCAGATGCTGCCATCAAAGACCACACTTCCTTGACTCAACAGTGACACAGACAGACTCTTACTCACCACTGGAACCTCATCATGCAAAGTCCCAGATGTACAGAGAGACAGGCTCTAATGCTTTGAGTATCTACACAAGTTCTCTACCCCTCTCTCTCTCTCTCTCTCTCTCTCTCTCTCTCTCTCTCTCTCTCTCTCTCTCTCTCTCTCTCTCTCTCTCTCTCTCTCTCTCTCTCTCTCTCTCTCTCTCTCTCTCTCTCTCTCTCTCTCTCTCTCTCTCTCTCTCTCTCTCTCTCTCTCTCTCTCTCTCTCTCTCTCTCTCTCTCTCTCTCTCTCTCTCTCTCTCTCTCTCTCTCTCTCTCTCTCTCTCTCTCTCTCTCTCTCTCTCTCTCTCTCTCTCTCTCTCTCTCTCTCTCTCTCTCTCTCTCTCTCTCTCTCTCTCTCTCTCTCTCTCTCATTGTGTAAATATTGCCAAAGCAACAATGTATACAATATACATTGTAACAAAATTATAAATGATAGCAAATAATAATATAAAATGGTAGTAAATAATAATACAAAATTAAATACAAAAATAATAACAATAAAATGGTAACAGTCAATAGTAGAAATGTAATAAATATAAAATCTAAATAAATAATAAATATAAAATCTAAATAGTAATAATAAGTAAGTTGCTGCTTACTATGCAGATGTTATTATTCAGTGTCCCTCAGGCAGTCGCAGGAAAATACATATTTGGCTGCAAGAGGAGCAGTTGCTCCTTCACCCATGAGTATTTTTAGTTTTTCCTCTGGGTTTAATTTATAAAAATGTGTAATAAATGTAGTAATTTCTGTGAATAATGAATCTCTTTGTGAGGAATATTTATCACAGTAAAGGAGAAAGTGCATCTCTGTCTCTAGCCATGTCTTTTTATGTCTGCCGGTTTCTATTGCCAATCGGTGGTCACTCAGCCTGTACTTGGTAAGGATCTGTCTCTGCTTTGTATCTCTGACAGAGTAGAGATAATCAGCCAATTCATTCTCTCTGTTTAGGGTCAGATAGCAATTTAGTCGGCTTTGGGATTTTGTTTCGTTTTTCCAATGTTGTAAAGATGATTCCTTTGATTGGTTCATGATTTTGCTTATTGGAATTCTTTCTTTTGAAGCAGTTCTGGTGTCAGCTTGGTTGGTGAGGTCCAACACCAGCTGACTGAGAGGGCTCGTTTCTGGGCTCAGCTCTTGGGTTTGAAGAGCTTTAAATTGCAGACTTGAATTTGGACTTGAATTTAGATGTAGACAAAATGTTAATGATCTTTTCTGTATCTTCATTATTACTGGAAAACGGCCCAATTCTGCCCTACATGCATTAGTTGGTGTATTTCTCTGAACTTGTAGGATTTTCCGACAGAATTCTGCATGTAGGGCTTCAATTGGATGTTTGTTCCACATTTTAAAGTCCAGTTTATTGAGTGGCCCCCAAACCTCACTTCCATAAAGAGCTATTGGTAGGATTACACTGTCAAATATTTTGGTCCAAATTTTTTGAGATGTTGATTTTGAATAATTTCATTTTTATTGCATACATTGCTCTGCGGGCTTTTTCTTTGAGTGCATTCACTGCCATATTAAAGTTTCCCGATGCAGATATGGTCAGACCAAGGTAGGTGTCATTTTTTGTGTGTTCAATTAAGGTGTTGTTCAGGGTGAATTTATATTTGTGTTTCTGACATCTGTTTTTTTGGGGGAAAATCATGATTTTCGTTTTTGGAAATGTATTGCCAGGGCCCAATTATGGCAATATTGCTCTAGAATATTAATGTTCTGTTGAAGACCTTCTTTGGTTGGTGATAGAAGTACCAAGTCATCAGGTATTTCACCTCTGTGTCAAATAATGTGAGTCCTGGGGCTGGAGAATGGTCCAACATGTCTGCTAATTCATTGATATAAATGCAGCCTTGTCTCACACCTCGACATTGTGACAATAATTCTGTTCTTTGGTTTTAGATTTTTATTGCACACTTGTTTTCTGTGTACATACATTTTAATAAGTCATACACCTTTACCACTAAGCCCACCTACATTAATAAACACCACCTCACCACCAAGCCCACCTACATTAATAAACACCACCTCACCACCAAGCCCACCTACATTAATAAACACCACCTCACCACCAAGCCCACCTACATTAATAAACACCACCTCACCACCAAGCCCACCTACATTAATAAACACCACCTCACCACCAAGCCCACCTACATTAATAAACACCACCTCACCACCAAGCCCACCTACATTAATAAACACCACCTCACCACCAAGCCCACCTACATTAATAAACACCACCTCACCACCAAGCCCACCTACATTAATAAACACCACCTCACCACCAAGCCCACCTACATTAATAAACACCACCTCACCACCAAGCCCACCTACATTAATAAACACCACCTCACCACCAAGCCCACCTACATTAATAAACACCACCTCACCACCAAGCCCACCTACATTAATAAACACCACCTCACCACCAAGCCCACCTACATTAATAAACACCACCTCACCACCAAGCACACTTTGGAGAATTGTGTAGAATAGCCCTTCGTGTCAAATAGAATCAACATTTGACATTTACTTATTACATTTTTTTCTTGAAGAAAGAATTCTTGAATTCAAAATGTTACAGAAAACCTTTCCCAAGTTACTGTTTACGCAAATTCCCCTGTAATTATTGGGGTCTGATTTGTCTCCACTTCTATGGATAGGGAGATAGGGGAGATGAGCCCCTGGTTCCAGACATCAGGGAAGCAGCCAGAAGTTAAAACCATGCACAGCATTTTGCAACTCAGTTGTGCTGTTTTTCAGCATTTCATTTCTGTTGTTGACTCTCTCTCAATCTCTCTCTCTCTCTCTCTCTCTCTCTCTCTCTCTCTCTCTCTCTCTCTCTCTCTCTCTCTCTCTCTCTCTCTCTCTCTATCTATCTATCTATCTATCTATCTATCTATCTATCTATCTATCTATCTATCTATCTCTCAATATAGAAAGTGAAATAAACAATACAAATTAACAGTAAACATTACACATACAGAAGTTTCAAAACAGTAAAGACATTACAAATGTCATATTATATATATATACAGTGTTTTAAAAATGTACAAATGGTTAAAGGACACAGGACTCTCTCTCTCTCTCTCTCTCTCTCTCTCTCTCTCTCTCTCTCTCTCTCTCTCTCTTTCTCTCTCTCTCTCTCTCTCTCTCTCTCTCTCTCTCTCTCTCTCTCTCTCTCTCTCTCTCTCTCTCTCTCTCTCTCTCTCTCTCTCTCTCTCTCTCTCTCTCTCTCTCTCTCTCTCTCTCTCTCTCTCTCTCTCTCTCTCTCTCTCTCTCTCTCTCTCTCTCTCTCTCTCTCTCTCTCTCTCTCATTGTGTAAATATTGCCAAAGCAACAATGTATACAATATACATTGTAACAAAATTATAAATGATAGCAAATAATAATATAAAATGGTAGTAAATAATAATACAAAATTAAATACAAAAATAATAACAATAAAATGGTAACAGTCAATAGTAGAAATGTAATAAATATAAAATCTAAATAAATAATAAATATAAAATCTAAATAGTAATAATAAGTAAGTTGCTGCTTACTATGCAGATGTTATTATTCAGTGTCCCTCAGGCAGTCGCAGGAAAATACATATTTGGCTGCAAGAGGAGCAGTTGCTCCTTCACCCATGAGTATTTTTAGTTTTTCCTCTGGGTTTAATTTATAAAAATGTGTAATAAATGTAGTAATTTCTGTGAATAATGAATCTCTTTGTGAGGAATATTTATCACAGTAAAGGAGAAAGTGCATCTCTGTCTCTAGCCATGTCTTTTTATGTCTGCCGGTTTCTATTGCCAATCGGTGGTCACTCAGCCTGTACTTGGTAAGGATCTGTCTCTGCTTTGTATCTCTGACAGAGTAGAGATAATCAGCCAATTCATTCTCTCTGTTTAGGGTCAGATAGCAATTTAGTCGGCTTTGGGATTTTGTTTCGTTTTTCCAATGTTGTAAAGATGATTCCTTTGATTGGTTCATGATTTTGCTTATTGGAATTCTTTCTTTGAAGCAGTTCTGGTGTCAGCTTGGTTGGTGAGGTCCAACACCAGCTGACTGAGAGGGCTCGTTTCTGGGCTCAGCTCTTGGGTTTGAAGAGCTTTAAATTGCAGACTTGAATTTGGACTTGAATTTAGATGTAGACAAAATGTTAATGATCTTTTCTGTATCTTCATTATTACTGGAAAACGGCCCAATTCTGCCCTACATGCATTAGTTGGTGTATTTCTCTGAACTTGTAGGATTTTCCGACAGAATTCTGCATGTAGGGCTTCAATTGGATGTTTGTTCCACATTTTAAAGTCCAGTTTATTGAGTGGCCCCCAAACCTCACTTCCATAAAGAGCTATTGGTAGGATTACACTGTCAAATATTTTGGTCCAAATTTTTTGAGATGTTGATTTTGAATAATTTCATTTTTATTGCATACATTGCTCTGCGGGCTTTTTCTTTGAGTGCATTCACTGCCATATTAAAGTTTCCCGATGCAGATATGGTCAGACCAAGGTAGGTGTCATTTTTTGTGTGTTCAATTAAGGTGTTGTTCAGGGTGAATTTATATTTGTGTTTCTGACATCTGTTTTTTTGGGGGGAAAATCATGATTTTCGTTTTTTGGAAATGTATTGCCAGGGCCCAATTATGGCAATATTGCTCTAGAATATTAATGTTCTGTTGAAGACCTTCTTTGGTTGGTGATAGAAGTACCAAGTCATCAGGTATTTCACCTCTGTGTCAAATAATGTGAGTCCTGGGGCTGGAGAATGGTCCAACATGTCTGCTAATTCATTGATATAAATGCAGCCTTGTCTCACACCTCGACATTGTGACAATAATTCTGTTCTTTGGTTTTAGATTTTTATTGCACACTTGTTTTCTGTGTACATACATTTTAATAAGTCATACACCTTTACCACTAAGCCCACCTACATTAATAAACACCACCTCACCACCAAGCCCACCTACATTAATAAACACCACCTCACCACCAAGCCCACCTACATTAATAAACACCACCTCACCACCAAGCCCACCTACATTAATAAACACCACCTCACCACCAAGCCCACCTACATTAATAAACACCACCTCACCACCAAGCCCACCTACATTAATAAACACCACCTCACCACCAAGCCCACCTACATTAATAAACACCACCTCACCACCAAGCCCACCTACATTAATAAACACCACCTCACCACCAAGCCCACCTACATTAATAAACACCACCTCACCACCAAGCCCACCTACATTAATAAACACCACCTCACCACCAAGCCCACCTACATTAATAAACACCACCTCACCACCAAGCCCACCTACATTAATAAACACCACCTCACCACCAAGCCCACCTACATTAATAAACACCACCTCACCACCAAGCCCACCTACATTAATAAACACCACCTCACCACCAAGCACACTTTGGAGAATTGTGTAGAATAGCCCTTCGTGTCAAATAGAATCAACATTTGACATTTACTTATTACATTTTTTCTTGAAGAAAGAATTCTTGAATTCAAAATGTTACAGAAAACCTTTCCCAAGTTACTGTTTACGCAAATTCCCCTGTAATTATTGGGGTCTGATTTGTCTCCACTTCTATGGATAGGGGAGATAGGGAGATGAGCCCCTGGTTCCAGACATCAGGGAAGCAGCCAGAAGTTAAAACCATGCACAGCATTTTGCAACTCAGTTGTGCTGTTTTTCAGCATTTCATTTCTGTTGTTGACTCTCTCTCAATCTCTCTCTCTCTCTCTCTCTCTCTCTCTCTCTCTCTCTCTCTCTCTCTCTCTCTCTCTCTCTCTCTCTCTCTCTATCTATCTATCTATCTATCTATCTATCTATCTATCTATCTATCTATCTATCTATCTATCTATCTCTCAATATAGAAAGTGAAATAAACAATACAAATTAACAGTAAACATTACACATACAGAAGTTTCAAAACAGTAAAGACATTACAAATGTCATATTATATATATATACAGTGTTTTAAAAATGTACAAATGGTTAAAGGACACAGGACTCTCTCTCTCTCTCTCTCTCTCTCTCTCTCTCTCTCTCTCTCTCTCTCTCTCTCTCTCTCTCTCTCTCTCTCTCTCTCTCTCTCTCTCTCTCTCTCTCTCTCTCTCTCTCTCTCTCTCTCTCTCTCTCTCTCTCTCTCTCTCTCTCTCTCTCTCTCTCTCTCTCTCTCTCTCTCTCTCTCTCTCTCTCTCTCTCTCTCTCTCTCTCTCTCTCTCTCTCTCTCTCTCTCTCTCTCTCTCTCATTGTGTAAATATTGCCAAAGCAACAATGTATACAATATACATTGTAACAAAATTATAAATGATAGCAAATAATAATATAAAATGGTAGTAAATAATAATACAAAATTAAATACAAAAATAATAACAATAAAATGGTAACAGTCAATAGTAGAAATGTAATAAATATAAAATCTAAATAAATAATAAATATAAAATCTAAATAGTAATAATAAGTAAGTTGCTGCTTACTATGCAGATGTTATTATTCAGTGTCCCTCAGGCAGTCGCAGGAAAATACATATTTGGCTGCAAGAGGAGCAGTTGCTCCTTCACCCATGAGTATTTTTAGTTTTTCCTCTGGGTTTAATTTATAAAAATGTGTAATAAATGTAGTAATTTCTGTGAATAATGAATCTCTTTGTGAGGAATATTTATCACAGTAAAGGAGAAAGTGCATCTCTGTCTCTAGCCATGTCTTTTTATGTCTGCCGGTTTCTATTGCCAATCGGTGGTCACTCAGCCTGTACTTGGTAAGGATCTGTCTCTGCTTTGTATCTCTGACAGAGTAGAGATAATCAGCCAATTCATTCTCTCTGTTTAGGGTCAGATAGCAATTTAGTCGGCTTTGGGATTTTGTTTCGTTTTTCCAATGTTGTAAAGATGATTCCTTTGATTGGTTCATGATTTTGCTTATTGGAATTCTTTCTTTTGAAGCAGTTCTGGTGTCAGCTTGGTTGGTGAGGTCCAACACCAGCTGACTGAGAGGGCTCGTTTCTGGGCTCAGCTCTTGGGTTTGAAGAGCTTTAAATTGCAGACTTGAATTTGGACTTGAATTTAGATGTAGACAAAATGTTAATGATCTTTTCTGTATCTTCATTATTACTGGAAAACGGCCCAATTCTGCCCTACATGCATTAGTTGGTGTATTTCTCTGAACTTGTAGGATTTTCCGACAGAATTCTGCATGTAGGGCTTCAATTGGATGTTTGTTCCACATTTTAAAGTCAGTTTATTGAGTGGCCCCCAAACCTCACTTCCATAAAGAGCTATTGGTAGGATTACACTGTCAAATATTTTGGTCCAAATTTTTTGAGATGTTGATTTTGAATAATTTCATTTTTATTGCATACATTGCTCTGCGGGCTTTTTCTTTGAGTGCATTCACTGCCATATTAAAGTTTCCCGATGCAGATATGGTCAGACCAAGGTAGGTGTCATTTTTTGTGTGTTCAATTAAGGTGTTGTTCAGGGTGAATTTATATTTGTGTTTCTGACATCTGTTTTTTTGGGGGGAAAATCATGATTTTCGTTTTTTGGAAATGTATTGCCAGGGCCCAATTATGGCAATATTGCTCTAGAATATTAATGTTCTGTTGAAGACCTTCTTTGGTTGGTGATAGAAGTACCAAGTCATCAGGTATTTCACCTCTGTGTCAAATAATGTGAGTCCTGGGGCTGGAGAATGGTCCAACATGTCTGCTAATTCATTGATATAAATGCAGCCTTGTCTCACACCTCGACATTGTGACAATAATTCTGTTCTTTGGTTTTAGATTTTTATTGCACACTTGTTTTCTGTGTACATACATTTTAATAAGTCATACACCTTTACCACTAAGCCCACCTACATTAATAAACACCACCTCACCACCAAGCCCACCTACATTAATAAACACCACCTCACCACCAAGCCCACCTACATTAATAAACACCACCTCACCACCAAGCCCACCTACATTAATAAACACCACCTCACCACCAAGCCCACCTACATTAATAAACACCACCTCACCACCAAGCCCACCTACATTAATAAACACCACCTCACCACCAAGCCCACCTACATTAATAAACACCACCTCACCACCAAGCCCACCTACATTAATAAACACCACCTCACCACCAAGCCCACCTACATTAATAAACACCACCTCACCACCAAGCCCACCTACATTAATAAACACCACCTCACCACCAAGCCCACCTACATTAATAAACACCACCTCACCACCAAGCCCACCTACATTAATAAACACCACCTCACCACCAAGCCCACCTACATTAATAAACACCACCTCACCACCAAGCCCACCTACATTAATAAACACCACCTCACCACCAAGCACACTTTGGAGAATTGTGTAGAATAGCCCTTCGTGTCAAATAGAATCAACATTTGACATTTACTTATTACATTTTTTTCTTGAAGAAAGAATTCTTGAATTCAAAATGTTACAGAAAACCTTTCCC
>NC_068450.1:19824322-20094322 GCF_023373465.1 Oncorhynchus keta | reverse complement strand
CATTCCACAATATACAACATCTAATAAGTCAACTGGACAAAATTATGCCAAAATATAACAAATTCTACAAAGAAAATTAAACAGACACAAACATTTGGACTTATTTAGACTCTTATATTGCATTCATTTCTAATCAGAAGTGTGTGTGTGTGTGTGAACCCTTGGACCATAGCCAAGCCTCATCATTGTCATTCCCCTCACTGCCCTGTCGGCGTGAACAGCTCATTCACTCCAGAGCGGAGAGATGGAGACAAAAACCAAATCAAACAGATGACAGAACACCCCTCAGTGATCCAGCCTGTACAACCCCTCAGTGATCCAGCCTGTACAACCCCTCAGTGATCCAGCCTGTACAACCCCTCAGTGATCCAGCCTGTACAACCCCTCAGTGATCCAGCCTGTACAACCCCTCAGTGATCCAGCCTGTAAAACCCCTCAGTGATCCAGCCTGTACAACCCCTCAGTGATCCAGCCTGTACAACCCCTCAGTGATCCAGCCTGTACAACCCCTCAGTGATCCAGCCTGTACAACCCCTCAGTGATCCAGCCTGTAAAACCCCTCAGTGATCAAGCCTGTACAACCCCTCAGTGATCCAGCCTGTACAACCCCTCAGTGATCCAGCCTGTACAACCCCTCAGTGATCCAGCCTGTACAACCCCTCAGTGATCCAGCCTGTACAACCCCTCAGTGATCCAGCCTGTACAACCCCTCAGTGATCCAGCCTGTAAAACCCCTCAGTGATCCAGCCTGTAAAACCCCTCAGTGATCCAGCCTGTACAACCCCTCAGTGATCCAGCCTGTAAAACCCATCAGTGATCCAGCCTGTACAACCCCTCAGTGATCCAGCCTGTAAAACCCCTCAGTGATCAAGCCTGTACAACCCCTCAGTGATCCAGCCTGTACAACCCCTCAGTGATCCAGCCTGTACAACCCCTCAGTGATCCAGCCTGTAAAACCCATCAGTGATCCAGCCTGTAAAACCCCTCAGTGATCCAGCCTGTACAACCCCTCAGTGATCCAGCCTGTAAAACCCCTCAGTGATCCAGCCTGTACAACCCCTCAGTGATCCAGCCTGTAAAACCCCTCAGTGATCCAGCCTGTAAAACCCCTCAGTGATCCAGCCTGTACAACCCCTCAGTGATCCAGCCTGTAAAACCCCTCAGTGATCCAGCCTGTACAACCCCTCAGTGATCCAGCCTGTGACCATATGCTGTGAATGAGAGAGAACTGTGGCATGTTAACCCATCTGTGCCATTCAGTGTGTAGACCACACAGATACAGTCTATGCAGCTATTCAACTGACTTAGCTATAGGTCCATGGGGTATCCCTGACAGCTTTATACACACAACAAATAGCTGGTACGTGTGTGCATGTGTGTGTGTACATGTGTGTGTGTGTACATGTGTGCGTGTGTGCATGTATGTTCATTCACTATTCTATATCCTTACTGCACTTTAATGACTTGACCCTGGAATCATTCTCCTATCGGGGGTCTCCCTGTACACAAAATATAACACATGTATCAATATCAGGATCATTATGTCTGTTGCCATTGTCTTTCTGCAAAACAGTCCAATAGCAGTTCATGGGCAAAACTGACCCACCGTGTCTATGAAGACAACAAAACTCAACATGAACACGTCTGTTAAATCTGATCTGTGATCAGTCTTTAAATCCTCTTCATGTCCAAAGTCCCAATGTCCCATACAGCATTGGAGGTGTGAGTGTTGAATTCTGTCTGGTCCACAACTAACGTCCTGGCGACTCACTACCTCACATCGCCCTCATGTTACCAGACATCTAAACTGTGCTTTACATTTGGTCCCATCATTTACTCTTGTGAAGGAGAGTGTTACTTACACATTGACTGGACGATAGCAGCTAAGCGCCTGAAGAAGCTGTGTGATGAGACTGACTACACATATACAGCTCTACACACAGGTACATATCTTTACGTTGTAATACTGCACTGACTTGGTGGTTCTGGAGGACAAGGAAGAGGAGAGTTAGGGGTACATCCTCCACTCCTCTTTGTTACCCAGACTTCTGCTTAGCATGGATGAGAGTGGATGAGCATGGATGAGAGTGAGTCTGGAACCAGCGGAGAGACAGAGCATCACCGCCTCCTGGCCTCACATCTAAAACAAAAAATGAAACAAGAGAGAGAGTTTCGATCAGATTGATGAAATACGTAATGTTGGGATGTTGTTTAGCCAGGTTTGAATGTGGTTGTGATGCATGGTCACAGTTGATACTACATCTCTGTTAATGGTTCAAGCTCTCCTTCTATGGCTCTGGTTCTGAAGGTGGTTTGCTGTCACTGGACACTGACCTGCAGAGGTGCTGGTTGAGCCTCCTCCCTTTCTGACTGCAGATCTCTGTGGTCACGTTGCAGCGACACCGACATGAATGCAAATCGAGTGTCCACTTCCTCCCAGGACAGGGGGTACATCGAGGGCCTGGCAAGGGAGACGGGGTGGTCGGGGGAAGAGAGGGCGTAGTGGGGGGAGAGGAGGGTCTGTGGCGGTAAAAAGAATAGAACAAATACTGCAACTTTAAAACAGACATCAGTGGCTTTCAAACCTGATGTTCCACATAGGATTTAAGAGGAATAAAGCTGTCCCTGTGCCCATTGCAGTAGACATCCTCTTGTCTGAGAGACCCTTTAATGTGCCATTGGCTGGGATTCCCATTAGGGAGTTAACCTCAGTCTGTCTAAGTGAGTCCATCCATGACTGAGTTAACTCACCCTGGCCTGTCTGGGAGGCTAATGGACTTCTTCAATGAAGTGATTTAATTAATGAAGCAGCTACAGAGAGGCCATCTTTGTGTGGGACTGGCTGAGTGGTCATGACTGGGTTGCCACAGAGAGAGCGGGAGGAGGTGGTGTCTGTGCTGCCACAGAGAGAGAGGGAGGATGTGGTGGCTGGGTTGCCACAGAGAGAGCTGGAGGAGGTGGTGGCTGTGCTGCTACAGAGAGAGAGGGAGGAGGTGGTGGCTGGGTTGCCACAGAGAGAGCGGGAGGAGGTGGTGGCTGTGCTGCTACAGAGAGAGAGGGAGGAGGTGGTGGCTGGGTTGCCACAGAGAGAGCGGGAGGAGGTGGTGGCTGTGCTGCCACAGAGAGAGAGGGTGGAGGTGGAGGTGGTGGCTGGGTTGCCACAGAGAGAGAGGGAGGAGGTGGTGGCTGTGCTGCCACAGAGAGAGAGGGAGGAGGTGGTGGCTGTACTGCCAGAGAGAGAGAGGAAGGAGGTGGTGGCTGGGATGCCACAGAGAGAGCGGGAGGAGGTGGTGGCTGTGCTGCCACAGAGAGAGAGGGAGGAGGTGGTGGCTGGGTTGCCACAGAGAGAGGGGGAGGATGTGGTGGCTGGGTTGCCACAGAGAGAGAGGGAGGATGTGGTGGCTGGGCTGCCACAGAGAGAGAGGGAGGATGTGGTGGCTGGGCTGCCACAGAGAGAGAGGGAGGAGGTGGTGGCTGGGTTGCCACAGAGAGAGAGGGAGGAGGTGGTGGCTGGGTTGCCACAGAGAGAGAGGGAGGATGTGGTGGCTGGGCTGCCACAGAGAGAGAGGGAGGATGTGGTGGCTGGGCTGCCACAGAGAGAGAGGGAGGAGGTGGTGGCTGGGTTGCCACAGAGAGAGAGGGAGGATGTGGTGGCTGGGTTACCACAGAGAGAGAGGGAGGAGGTGGTGGCTGGGTTGCCACAGAGAGGGAGGAGGTGGTGGCTGGGTTGCCACAGAGAGAGAGGGAGGAGGTGGTGGCTGTGCTGCCACAGAGAGAGAGGGAGGATGTGGTGGCTGGGCTGCCACAGAGAGAGAGGGAGGAGGTGGTGGCTGTGCTGCCACAGAGAGAGAGGGAGGATGTGGTGGCTGGGTTGCCACAGAGAGAGAGGGAGGATGTGGTGGCTGGGTTACCACAGAGAGAGAGGGAGGAGGTGGTGGCTGGGTTGCCACAGAGAGGGAGGAGGTGGTGGCTGGGTTGCCACAGAGAGAGAGGGAGGAGGTGGTGGCTGTGCTGCCACAGAGAGAGCGGGAGGAGGTGGTGGCTGTGCTGCCACAGAGAGAGAGGGAGGAGGTGGTGGCTGGGTTGCCACAGAGAGAGGGGGAGGATGTGGTGGCTGGGTTGCCACAGAGAGAGAGGGAGGATGTGGTGGCTGGGCTGCCACAGAGAGAGAGGGAGCATGTGGTGGCTGTGTTGCGAGAGAGAGGGAGGAGGTGGTGGCTGGGTTGCCACAGAGAGAGCGGGAGGATGTGGTGGCTGGGTTGCCACAGAGAGGGGGAGGTGGTGGCTGGGTTGCCACAGAGAGAGAGGGAGGATGTGGTGGCTGGGCTGGCATCGAGAGGGGGGAGGAGGTGGTGGCTGGGTTGCCACAGAAAGAGAGAGAGGAGGTGGTGGTGGCTGGTTTGTCAGAGAGGGAGGGAGGAGGTGGTGGCTGAGTTGCCACAGAGAGAGAGGGAGGAGGTGGTGGCTGGGTTGTCAGAGAGAGAGGGAGGAGGTGGTGGCTGAGTTGCCACAGAGAGAGAGGGAGGAGGAGGTGGCTTGGCTGGCACCGACAGGAAGGAGGTGGTGGTGGTTGGGATGCCACAGAGAGGGAGGGAGGAGGTGGTGGCTGAGTTGCCACAGAGAGAGAGGGAGGAGGTGGTGGCTTGGCTGGCACCGACGGGAAGGAGGTGGTGGTGGTTGGGATGCCTCAGAGAGGTAGAGAGGAGGTGGTGGCTGGGTTGCCACAGAGAGGGAGGGAGGAGGTGGTGGCTGAGCTGGCACAGAGAGAGAGGGAGGAGGTGGAGGCTGGGCTGGCACAGAGAGAGAGTGAGGAGGTCGTGGCTGGGCTGGCACAGAGAGGGAGGGAGGAGGTGGTGGCTGGGTTGCCACAGAGAGAGAGGAAGGAGGAGGTGGAGGCTGGGTTGCCACAGAGAGAGAGGGAGGATGTGGTGGCTGGGCTGCCACAGAGAGAGCGGGAGGAGGTGGTGGCTGTGCTGCCACAGAGAGAGAGGGAGGAGGTGGTGGCTGGGTTGCCACAGAGAGAGGGGGAGGATGTGGTGGCTGGGTTGCCACAGAGAGAGAGGGAGGATGTGGTGGCTGGGCTGCCACAGAGAGAGAGGGAGGAGGTGGTGGCTGGGTTGCCACAGAGAGAGAGGGAGCATGTGGTGGCTGTGTTGCGAGAGAGAGGGAGGAGGTGGTGGCTGGGTTGCCACAGAGAGAGCGGGAGGATGTGGTGGCTGGGTTGCCACAGAGAGGGGGAGGTGGTGGCTGGGTTGCCACAGAGAGAGAGGGAGGATGTGGTGGCTGGGTTGCCACAGAGAGAGAGGGAGGATGTGGTGGCTGGGCTGCCACAGAGAGAGAGGGAGGAGGTGGTGGCTGGGCTGGCATCGAGAGGGGGGAGGAGGTGGTGGCTGGGTTGCCACAGAAAGAGAGAGAGGAGGTGGTGGTGGCTGGTTTGTCAGAGAGGGAGGGAGGAGGTGGTGGCTGAGTTGCCACAGAGAGAGAGGGAGGAGGTGGTGGCTGGGTTGTCAGAGAGAGAGGGAGGAGGTGGTGGCTGTGTTGCCACAGAGAGAGAGGGAGGAGGAGGTGGCTTGGCTGGCACCGACAGGAAGGAGGTGGTGGTGGTTGGGATGCCACAGAGAGGGAGGGAGGAGGTGGTGGCTGAGTTGCCACAGAGAGAGAGGGAGGAGGTGGTGGCTGAGCTGGCACAGAGAGAGAGGGAGGAGGTGGAGGCTGGGCTGGCACAGAGAGAGAGTGAGGAGGTCGTGGCTGGGCTGGCACAGAGAGGGAGGGAGGAGGTGGTGGCTGGGTTGCCACAGAGAGAGAGGAAGGAGGAGGTGGAGGCTGGGTTGCCACAGAGAGAGAGGGAGGGAGGGAGGAGGTGGTGGCTGGGCTGGGCTGGCCCCGAGAGGGAGGGATGTGGTGGCTGGGTTGCCACAGAGAAAATGAGTCACCAAATTAGGCAGATTACACACCTGCCAGTAACTCAATGGGATCTGATCTGAGTCATGGATGGGCCTGAGAGACACTGAGGGAACTCTGACCCCTATAAGACATAGGACATAGCTGACAGTAGCATGATGGGTGGATAATTGAAGAAGAAAGGCTGAATTCACTATTTCTGCTGTGTGTGGAGTGATATTCTTGGAATTACTTGTGCGTACCCACAGAGAAACAGATAGTTGCTTAGACTTGTTCATAAAGCTTTATGTAAGTAAAGAAGCAACAACTCAGGAGTTAATTTAGCATGTTTAGTTGAACTTACATAGTTCCACTTTTCTTTCGTTTGGATTTTCCTCTCTCCCTTTTCCTGCCTTTCCTCAGAGGCTTTGCAGGCCTATTAGTCAGAGACATACATCTGTGTCAAACAACAATACATCACAATAGCAGATCAAAATCTAAATAGATACATTATAGAGTTAAATGTGTGGGATAATTTGTGGGATAAATTTAAAGGCCAACAGCCTAATTAGAAAATAAAATGTCTGCCTCAGTCTCCCTTTCAAGCTTTCACTCTTGGGCCAATAACTGAAAGGTTGCTAGATCGAATCCCAGAGCTGACATGGTCAAATTCTGTCGTTCTGCCCCTGAACAAGGCAGTTAACCCACTGTTCCTAGGCTGTCATTGTAAAATAAGAGTGTGTTCTTAACTGACTTACCTAGTTAAATAAAGGTTAAATAATAAATACATTTAAAAAAAACTATTTTTATTTTCTCTCTATCCCTCTGTTTTCACTCTTTCCCTAACTTTCCCTCTCTGTGGGCCTTGACCTCTGTCCAGCTCTGTTGGTCTAACGCCAGCTAGTCACTCTGCCACTAGGTCAGGGGTGGGCTGGGGCTTCCAAACATGTGACAGAGCAAAAGTAGCCTTGCCTTAGCGTCTTCTCAGAAATACTATAAAATAACATGGTGTAATAATAATGTTGTATAGATATAGAAACTTCGACCTGCTTTGGTAATTGCTCTCAGAGCACTCACTCAGCACAAAGGGTAAGGTATCTCTATGGAGACAGTGGCAGGTGAACTGTCCCATGGGATATTAGGCTAGCGCTCGAGCATCACAAAGACGCTAACTCACTAAGCTAGAAGTACACAGAAACAGATACCCAAACACACACAGACAAAACACAAATGTACACAGACAGCCACATACATACAGTACTGTACCTGGTAGGGGCTGATTGAAGATTCTCTTTTAGTCTACAGGGAAAGAGACCGGGTTATTTGAGGACACACACAGAGAATGCAGTCATGCATAGACCGTGTCTGTCTGTCTGTCTGTCTGTCTGTCTGTCTGTCTGTCTGTCTGTCTCTGTCTCTCTCTCATGCTCTCTCTCTCATGCTCTCTCTCTCATGCTCTGTGTGTGTGTGTGTGTGTGTGTGTGTGCTCACCTGCACTCACACTGGCTGTGCTCAACGAAGTCCAGCTCAATGAGTTCATGCTTCATGAAGGAGGTCTTCATTAGCTGCAGAGTACAAAGACACAAACTACGGTTACAAATCATTCTGTGTGTGAGAGTGTGTACTTCCAATGCGATAGAGTGTGTGAGTGTGTACCTCCATGGTGATAGAGTGTGTGAGTGTGTACCTCCATGGTGATAGAGTGTGTGAGTGTGTACCTCCATGGTGATAGAGTGTGTGAGTGTGTACCTCCATGGTGATAGAGTGTGTGAGTGTGTACCTCCATGGTGATAGAGTGTGTGAGTGTGTACCTCCATGGTGATAGAGTGTGTGAGTGTGTACCTCCATGGTGATAGAGTGTGTGAGTGTGTACCTCCATGGTGATAGAGTGTGTGAGTGTGTACCTCCATGGTGATAGAGTGTGTGAGTGTGTACCTCCATGGTGATAGAGTGTGTGAGTGTGTACCTCCATGGTGATAGAGTGTGTGAGTGAGGGCACACACTCCAGTGCCTCGTCGGAGCAGCACCCACCACAGCGGTGGACCGACACACAGGAAGGCACGAAGAGGTGATGCGTCTCTCCCGGCAACTCCCGCCACACCTCAACCAGGGTATCCCTGGGCTCACAACCACTCCGAGAGTACACCTCCAACCACCGACGCACTGGAGGGAGGGAGAGACAGAAATTTCAGATGAATAGGTTTGACAAGGTCACTAACACATCACAAATCTAGTCATAATTTATTCATTCTCACTTTATGAATCTCAACTCTGTTATATACACACACAGTTACTCATCATCAGCCTGTTCATATATGCTGGTGTGATTATCACGGGGGGTACCTTCTCTAGATTTGGGGGTGGTGTCCGCAGGTCTCCAGTGGGCTAGCTGGAAGAGCAGAGGCAGAAGAAGAGGTGTGTCAGGTGGTAAATCCCTGCATGTTTTTAACCTTATATACAGAGACGACCCCTCGTACCCCACAGCCCCTCGTACCCCACAGCCCCTAGTACCCCACAGCCCCTCGTTCCCCACAGCCCCTCGTTCCCCACAGCCCCTAGTACCCCACAGCCCCTCGTTCCCCACAGCCCCTCGTACCCCACAGCCCCTCGTTCCCCACAGCCCCTCGTACCCCACAGCCCCTCGTACCCCACAGCCACTCGTTCCCCACAGCCCCTCGTTCCCCACAGCCCCTCGTACCCCACAGCCCCTCGTACCCCACAGCCCCTCGTTCCCCACAGCCCCTTGTACCCCACAGACCCTCGTACCCCACAGCCCCCCGTACCCCACAGCCCCCCGTACCCCACAGCCCCTCGTACCCCACAGCCCCTCGTTCCCCACAGCCCCTCGTACCCCACAGACCCTCGTACCCCACAGCCCCTCATTCCCCACAGCCCCACGTACCCCCCAGCCCCACGTTCCCCACCGTCCCTCGTGCCCCACAGCCCCTCGTACCCCACATCCCCTCGTGCCCCACAGCCCCTCGTACCCCACAACCCCTCGTGCCCCACAGCCCCTCGTGCCCCACGTACCCCACAACCCCTCGTACCCCACAGCCCCTCGTACCCCACAGCCCCTCGTGCCCCACGTACCCCACAACCCCTCGTACCCCACAGCCCCTCGTACCCCACAGCCCCTCGTACCCCACAGCCCCACGTACCCCACAGCCCTTCGTACCCCACAGCCCCTCGTACCCCACAGCCCCACAGCCCCTCGTACCCCACAGCCCCTCGTGCCTCACAGCCCCACAGCCCCTAGTACCCCACAGCCCCTCATATCCCACAGCCCCTCGTGCCCCACAGCCCCTCGTGCCCCACAGCCCCACGTGCCCCACAGCCCCACGTACCCCACAGCCCCTCGTACCCCACAGCCCCACAGCCACTCGTACCCCACAGCCCCACGTACCCCACAGACCCTCGTACCCCACAGCGCCTCGTACCCCACAGCCCCTCGTACCCCACAGCCCCACGTACCCCACAGCCCCTCATACGCTCTCATGCTCTACACTGATACCGAATACCTTAGCTAGGTGAGTAACACACAAAAAAAATACTATGTAGTTTACACGCACAAAACACAAGCACACACAGACGCACGCACACAAACACATCACACCCACCCACCGTCATTATTAGATCTGAGTGGACCAGGGCCACTGCTGAGAGAATGTAGACTTCGCCCAACCGCCCAACCCTGCCCCTGTGCTCTCTCTACAGTTTCGGGTTTGGCCCCATTTCATTTAGAGTTCACCGATGTGTGTGTGGCCATTTTGTGAACACATACTGTAGTGTCTGAGCAACAAGAAACATGTCAGATCACATGGGTGTTTCATTCATATCACAAATCAATCAGCGCAAAACATCCCCAGGAGTAGGGCGGGCTATAGCTCCACAGACTGGCCCCTAGGAGAAGTAGGGCGGGCTATAGCTCCACAGGCTGGCCCCTAGGAGAAGTAGGGCGGGCTATAGCTCCACAGGCTGGCCCCTAGGAGAAGTAGGGTGGGCAATAGCTCCACAGACTGGCCCCTAGGAGAAGTAGGGCGGGCTATAGCTCCACAGGCTGGCCCCTAGGAGAAGTAGGGTGGGCAATAGCTCCACAGACTGGCCCCTAGGAGAAGTAGGGTGGGCAATAGCTCCACAGACTGGCCCATAGGAGAAGTAGGGCGGGCAATAGCTCCACAGACTGGCCCCTAGGAGAAGTAGGGTGGGTAATAGCTCCACAGACTGGCCCCTAGGAGAAGTAGGGTGGGCTATAGCTCCACAGACTGGCCCCTAGGAGAAGTAGGGTGGGTAATAGCTCCACAGACTGGCCCCTGTGGAGGAGTAGGGTGGGCAATAGCTCCACAGACTGGCCGCTAGGAGGAGTAGGGTGGGCTATAGCTCCACAGACTGGCCCCTAGGAGGAGTAGGGTGGGCAATAGCTCCACAGACTGGCCCCTGTGGAGGAGTAGGGTGGGCAATAGCTCCACAGACTGGCCCCTAGGAGAAGTAGGGTGGGCAATAGCTCCACAGACTGGCCCCTAGGAGAAGTAGGGTGGGTAATAGCTCCACAGACTGGCCCCTGTGGAGGAGTAGGATGGGCAATAGCTCCACAGACTGGTCTCTAGGAGGAGTAGGGTGGGCAATAGCTCCACAGACTGGCCCCTGTGGAGGAGTAGGGTGGGCAATAGCTCCACAGACTGGCCCCTAAGAGGAGTAGGGTGGGCTATAGCTCCACAGACTGGCCCCTAAGAGGAGTAGGGTGGGCTATAGCTCCACAGACTGGCCCCTGTGGAGGAGTTGATACTGTCACCCCAAGTGTGTGTTCGTTGTACTGCTCCCAGAGAAGACTATTCCCCTCCAGGCTGGTTGCATTTGTTCCTGGCTGACACTGGCACAGTCTCACTCTCTCTGTGTCTCCCTCTCTGACACACACACAAGTAATGTAAACAGTGCCAGCCAAGCTCTTGCAGCAGCCCACACAGTGCCAGCCAAGCTCTTGCAGCAGCCCACACAGTGCCAGCTGCAGCATCAGTCTTAGACCTTCTAACTGCCAACATTAACCCAGCTTTCCCCCAGGGGGACGAGTAGAAAAAGCCGTTGTGACCACTGTGTGTGTGTGTGTGTCAGAGAGAGAGAGAGAGAGAGATGTGGGCCCCAATACAACATGATTCCCAGGACCTGCAACCTGATATATCCCACGGCCACGCAGCTCAATCAGGGCAGCTTCAGGTCACTTCATGTTCTTGATATAAAACCAATCTGCCATGTGAAGAGTTGTGTGTCTGAGAGTCTATTATGTTGGCTAATTATTATCCATCCCCATATGTCACTCATGTACAGTACATCTACCTTGTGTTACAAAGAACATGTCAGTCATTCTGACAGAGTTGTGCCACATTGTGCCTATCCATACATGGTACATGAGTCTACCATTAGTCAACATGGTACATGCTCTAGGAGAGTGAGAGGTGCACCACAGAATTCTGTAAACCTTCATAAGCTCAGAGCGTCAATGACCGTGGGGGTAAGCTCCAAACACACAAGGATCCGTTAGAAACATAGACGCTATACTGCTCCTAAAGTCACTGTATTCCCATCTTTATTTTCCCTTCAAATAAACCACATGTTTTGTTGCATAATACAGGCAAATGAATAAAAAAATCTAAACTCCTGAGATTTCCATGCAAACAACTGTCTACCAGAGTGTAGTGTGTCAGATAACTAACCTTAGCATGGGACGTGGGTATTCTGGAGAGCAAGAGGAACTGAAACATTCCTAGAATAACTTGAAGCATAATCCCCATTGTGCAGAACTCCAAAAAGCCTAATTTTCCGTAAATTAATTGATGATTTTCTTTTGTCTTTTCACTCAACTCAATCAATATTCAATCTGCAGTCCTTAGGTTCCATGTTATGGATTGACAACCGGGGTGGCATTCCCTTTCCGTTTGTTAAGAACGTTAAATATATTCATGTATACATACAAGTAATTATGAATCCGTCTATGGCAAATGAGTAGGCTAACACTCAAATGAGTGGCTTGAGATTGTAACTTAATTCATCAACAATTGCACAATGTATTTGGCTACAATATAACAATTTATAATCGAATGCCATCAATCGGCCAAGTCATTCTTGGCAATCAAGCGCACACATATGCATTTTGCATATTGACAAAAGCCTAGTTTAATAAATCTCAGTCGTTCACGTTCAATTCAATACAGTTTGGTTGCATCTATTTTACTGAGAGTTGTGTGAACTTTGAATGATGGCCCCCAATATTCCAAAGCCAGAGGTTCGGGTATGTAAACCGGTTACATTCGCCCATTGTTGGCCAGAAACCCATGAAACGGTCCGTGGTTGAGCGTCAGTAGTAGCGTGACAACAGGTCCATTTATAGTCCCGATAAGATATTTTGCGATATTGTATCCTTGTCTCTAAAAACGTTTAAAAAGGACAAAAAGCACTTATTTACGATCCAACACTAATGTCTTGAATCACAGAGGCTACGGTGCCGAACGCACATCTCATGACACTGCGCAGCCTATCCACAGCGGTGTCTCGGAGAAATAGCCTAGATGACGTTTCGTTGAAGACGCATGTGCCGCCGCGACTTATCCTTTTGTCCTCTTTGATAATAACATATAGAAAGAAGTTAATGGTGCCAGAGCAGTCCACAAAGAGAAGGGTCCTTGACAGCGTCTCTTGGTCTGTTATGATTGGTTGCTCATGTCCTTTGCCCTTCAGATCACAATTAAAAGGCGCACTCCACTCGACGCACTCCGAATTCCGCGTAACCTTTGCACTGCCAACTTTTTCAAAATGACATGGACGCACCCGCGCACTGGACACAGGTGAACGTCGCCCTTCAATTCGTCATTCAGCAGGTCAATCAATAATTTACCACTCCACTTTCTCAGCCACATAATACATTTTATAATAACGATACAATAAAGGGGGTCATTTTATTGCACTAAGATCTCTTTATATCATTCACCCAAATCCACATCCAAGCTCTCACAGACAGACACATAAAACACACAGACCACTAACTGATCACCCCCAGTGAATTGATATTAATCATTTATTTGGTTGGAATAATACATTTGCACAACTAATTTAGGTCACAGTCAGAGGCTTACAAAACCTTGATCAGCAGCACTAGGTCACAGTCAGAGGCTTACAAAACCTTGATCAGCAGCACTAAGTCACAGTCAGAGGCTTACAAAACCTTGATCAGCAGCACTAAGTCACAGTCAGAGGCTTACAAAACCTTGATCAGCAGCACTAGCTCACAGTCAGAAGCTTACAAAACCTTGATCAGCAGCACAGAACGTACAGTGAACCCTGTCTCCCATCAGTTTGTCTTTACGTCGACAGAAGAGTCTCTGTCAGTTTGGTGTGTTTTGGTTATGAGGGGGCACTTGTGCACTACATAGGGGATGTCGGTATGCAGGGACCTGTTATCTCCTGTGGTTTCAGCTAAGGGCTTGAGAAACAACACAAGGTCATAGAGTCATTAACAAACACTGCACCACTCGCTCACTCCCAAACCTGACAGGACATGCGAGCGTGAGAAACAGGTGAGAAACAAACTCAAAATGAAACATTGGAGGTTGTTGGTTGAGATCAGAGGAACAGTGTTTACTAAGTTATTCATCATTGCATGACTCCACGACACCGTGAAGAGTTAAGGCTGTCATTAAACATCACTGAAACACAATCTGTGACTTATGGTAAGTGTCGGTTGGCCGTCACCACAGCAATAAATTAAATACATTTCTAATCTCAATAAATCTGCCTGCGTGGCACTTCAGTACTTCCCATAGTATAATTACCATTCCTAAAATTAATTATTCAACATTTTTTTTTTACCTTTATTTTACTAGGCAAGTCAGTTAAAAACAAATTCTTATTTTCAATGACGGCCTAGGAACAGTGGGTTAACTGCCTGTTCAGGGGCAGAACGACAGATTTGCACCTTGTCAGCTCAGGGATTCTAACTTGCAACCTTTCTAACACTCTAACCACTAGGCTACCCTGCCGCCCCATCAGAGAAGTGCACAATTAAATACCATTTAAAAAAGTCCTAATTTGACTTAATTTTCAAAATGTCTCTTGATTCCATGTCCTTTCAATGGGAAAGTATATAGTATATCTAGGGACAGTTGTTCCTCATCACATAACCAGGAAAAGCAGAAGGCCCTAAATATTGCATGTAGGTAACATTGTCAGGAAAAACTCCTGTCCCGAACAGTATATTTTTATGACTGTATTTGGGTCCACCATGGGCCCAGTAGCAGAGTCAAAAGATCCATGGTGTCATTGACACACAGAGCAATAACTGAATCCCAGTGGTTCAAGGGCAGCTGTGCAGAGCACCCCCTTTCTGTCATTATGGGATTCTACCTTTGATTAAAGTCTTTACAGTACGCAGTCATAGACTTACATTACTGAACACTGAAGTTTACAATATCTGGAATGCCCCATCTCCAGTGGGCAAATTCACACAGTCCCATGAATCTTGTTGAGACTGCCTCTGAACGGCCGTGGGGAAACCATCATGTCACGGGTATGCAAACCAATTAGCAACTGGCTAACAGGAGTCTTGGTTCCATCCAATAGCGGAAGAGATGTGCTGCTAATGACCTACTGCTGTTAGTCTTGTGATACCAGACCAAACCTCCACAACGTATTCTCCTCCTGGAGAAACCTAGAATGGCTGTGGGGCGAGGCTTTACTGTGACAAAGACATGTACCCCATTACTGTTTCCGTTTCACCCAGGTATTACACACTTGTTTTTTAACTCCTTGGCTTAGTATCCAAGGTCCAAGCAAACGAGAGCTGTGCACATCATCAACGTCTGCCACAGTGAAAAAGTTAACTACTCCTATAACTCAATCAACCGTTCACCCCCTTCCTGAATGACTCCATTCCTCTTCCGAGGTGTTCGGCCAAATCAATCCCCCTTGTTTTACCATGTGCTCGTATTCTACTAAACTCCTACTTGTTGCAAGTGATTTTGTGTTTCTCCTGAGAATTCTGTCTGAGAATCTCTGTCTGCTTCTTAAACCCGTTTACTCTGTGAATCAAAATGAAGAAATATATAAATCAGTTCCAGCCTCAGGTATTTCACACCAACAAATCATATTAATACATATTCCAGGCAATGGTGATTATTACTACGACCCTAACTAGAACAGTGTAATAAAACATGTAATAAGTTATAATACATGCAATATGTTTATAACTTCTTTCACACACCTTGCCCTCATTGTAGATCTGCTTGATGACCTGTTCTTCTCGTCCGTGAAGTTGTTATGGACAGACTCCAACTGTCTGTGTGACCGGAAGAGAGAGAGAGACACCTGTCAGACATCACAGACATACGCACAGCACACAGAGGAATATCGTTGGCAGTTGAATTGGCATTTTGAGTATTATTCATGTTTTATTATTCTGTACTAGTACAAATGTAAGTCATATACCAGGAAAAGTTGAATCTCTACAATCAACAAAAGTGCTGCCAAGTCAACGTGCAAAAACACAGATTACCAGATCTATGACAGCATAACCTGGGTCTGAGCCAGGGGCACCTGTGCCTACAGACAGACAGTTATCTGAGTTTACAGGCTATTTAGTCTAGACTATGAATGAGTAACAAAATAGTAATAGCAGTAATAGGCAATTGTGACATTTTGGCACAGATGTTTGTCACAATTCAGAAATGCTTTAGGTTTAGGAGTGACAGATTACGTTCCTAGAACGTGACAAAAATCACTGCATTTCTTATTTAACTATGAGAGATACATACAGAATCAATGTCCAATCATCAATTTCACTCTGATCTTTCCTCATGATGTTACCTGAAGAGAAGCTCAGTCACATGATGAGCATACAGTAGCTAATTATTCTAAAGTTCATCAGGGTTTGAACTGATCCTAGTAGCGCATACTCTCCTGAGAGAGAGAGACAGAGACAGAGACAGAGAGAGGGAGGGAGGGAGAGCCAGAGAGAGGGAGGGAGAGGGAGACAGAGGGAGAGAGGGGGAGACAGAGAGAGAGAGGGGGAGAAAGAGAGAGAAGAGAGAGAGAAACAGAGAGAGAGGGACAGAGAAATAAATAAAAGGGAAATAAAACTATTTTTAAAAGTGTGTATGAACTCTGGAGGGCTGTGTGTGTGTGTGGTTACATACCTGGGGTTGTGTGGAGGTGGGTCTGAAGGCCTGTCCCCCGGTAAAAGGGTGCAGGTCGTACTCTCTCTGGGACACCTCCTTACTCAGGACCCTGTAGGCCTCGTTCAGCTCCACAAACTGGCCATGCAGCCCCGGGTTAGACAGGGCACTGCCTGGGTGCATTTGGTAGAGAGACAAGAAGCAGTGAGGATTACTGATGAAAAAAAACAATAGAGACCAGCACACTGTTGACTGCTCCCGCTGTTTCAGTCAGTGCTATATGGATGTGTGCATACTACTTTCGAGCAGTCAGGATAAGGATTAGGACGAATCAGGGTTACTACAGTACCTGCACACAGACAGCACAGGAGGCTGCTGAGGGGAGGACGGCTGATAAGACTGGCCGGAACGGAGCAAATGGAATGGCATCAAACACCTGGAAACCATGTGTTTGATGTATTTGATACCATTCCACTGACTCCGCTCCAGTCATTACCACAAGCCCGTTCTCCCAAATGAAGGTGTCACCAACCTCCTGTGACAGACAGACACCTACTGTGCTACTGTGTAGCTTCAAACTGGAGAAAAATCATGTACTGACTAGAGGTCGACCGATTATGATCTTTCAACGCCGAACCGATTATTGGAGGACCAAAAAAAGCAGATACCAATTAAATCGGCCGATTTTTGTGTATATTTGTAATAATGACAATTACAACAATACTGAATGAACAATGAACACTTATTTGAACTTAATATAATACATCAATTACATCTATTTAGTCTCTAAATAATTAAACATGTTCCGTTTGGTTTAAATAACGCAAAAACACAATGTTGGAGAAGAAAGTAAAAGTGCAATATGTGCCATGTAAATAAGCTAACGTTTAAGTTCCTCGCTCAGAACATGAGAACATATGAAAGATGGTGGTTCCTTTTAACACGAGTCTTCAATATTCCCAGTTAAGAAGTTTTAGGTTGTAGTTATTATAAGAAGTTTTAGGTTGTAGTTATTATAGGAATTATGTTGTGTTGACTATTTCTCTCTATACCATTTGTATTTCATTTACCTTTGACTATTGGATGTTCTTATAGGCACTTTAGTATTGCCAGCCTAATCTCTGGAGTTGATATGCTTGAAGTCATAAACAAGGCTGTGCTTCAAGCATTGCGAAGAGCTGCTGGCAAACGCAGTAAAGTTCTGTTTGAATTAATGCTTACGAGCCTGCTGCTGCCTACCACCACTTAGTCAGACTGCTCTATCAAATATCAAATCATAGACTTAATTATAATAAACACACAGAAATACGAGCCTATGGTCATTAATATTGTCAAATCCGGAAACTATCATTTCGAAAACAAAACATTTATTATTTCAGTGAATAAACATGTATCTTACAAAGTAGTTGTTTAATCTAACTACTAATCTAGTTATCTGTACACAGAATTGCATATTTGGTTTATTTGACCATTTCTTTATCTAATCTTTACAGGAAAATGCCACTAATGTAGAAGGAAAAGCTGTGTACATTTTCAAATACTGTGAAGAATGCAACAAAGATGCAGAATCATCTGGCCAAGTGCATAAAGTTCCTTCAGCTCTGACAACAAGCAACCTCTTACGAAAGTCCCTCTACTTCTTTTCGAGGTGAAAATGATGAATCAGACACCTTATCGATAGCAACAGCTCATGGTCCTCCTGGAATCAGAAGGTTTTTTTTTTCTTTCTCAGGCCACACCCATCCCTTTGTCTACCAAGCCGTCATATTGGCTTAGCCCACTAGGGACTTTTCCATCATGGTTAGTAACCAATACCTACTATTTGTTTTTATGTATTTCTGTGATTATTTAGTTAGTTAGTAAATAAATAATCAAGCAAATGTGTATATTGGTGATTCATAATTTATGCTAGGGTTTGTGGAGATAATCAATCATTTTTACGACATTCAGATGAGACTGATAGAAGGTAAAGAATAATTAATGATTGACCGCTATTGATATAAAAGATCTTCAGATCTTTAAGAGTGGATTCAGAAGATAGCCGCTCTATATAATCTAATGCTTCCGTGGTGCCCCGGGTTCCTAATGAGTTAGTTATTGCCTGATTAATTTAATCAAATAATTCAAAGTTAGGTCATCGATTTGAAAATAGCATATTATTTAATTTAATCACTGTAAAGACACGGCAAATGTCTTGCTCGAGCTGTGTACGCAACTGGTTCACCTAGAAATTACGAAAACCTAGGACGAGAACAGACTACCGCCGAAGCATCTATTCTATAAGAACATTTCTGAATGGTACTTTGAATTATCCATTCTAACCACTCTGTCTATATGCTATGTCTTGCTTGTCCTATGTTGCTCTGCGTGTGCTCACTGCTCAATGATTGTCTATATTGTAATTATTTTTAATAACGTGCCCAGGGACTGCGGTTGAAAATTAGCCAGCTGGTTAAAACCGTCACTTTTAGTGAAACGTTGATTAATGTGCACTGTCCCTGTAAAAATAAAATAAACTCAAACTCAAACCTCTGCTGTGATGCTCACAGGCATTGTGTATTGGAAGAGATTTCTGAATGTTCTTCGCCCAGCATACACCCCTCCAACCAGACATGCTTTATCTACTCATTTGCTGGATACAGAGTTCAACAGAGTTCAAGGGGTCAAGCAAATCATAGAGAAAGCAGACTGTATTGCAATAATCTCTGATGGGTGGTCAAATGTTCGTGGGCAAGGAATAATTAACTACATCATCTCCACCCCTCAACCAGTATTTTACAAGAGCACAAACAAGGGACAACAGACACACTGGTCTCTACATTGCAGATGAGCTGAAGGCAGTCATCAATGACCTTGGACCACAGAAGGTATTGCACAGGTGACAGACAATGTTGTGAAAATGAAGGCTGCTTGGTCTGAAGTGGAGGAGTCCTACCCTCACATCACACCCATTGGCTGTGCTGCTCATACATTGAATCTGCTCCTCAAGGACACCATGGCACTGAAAACAATGGATACACTCTACAAGAGAGCCAAGGAAAGGGTTAGGTATGTGAAGGGTCATCAAGTTATAGCAGCAATCTACCTCACCAAACATAGTGAGAAGAATAAGAGCACCACATTGAAGCTGCCCAGTAACACCCGTTGGGGTGGTGTTGTCATCATGTTTTACAATCTCCTGGAGGGGAAGGAGTCTCTCCAAGGAATTGCCATATCACAGTCTGCCGATATGGACAGCCCCATCAAGAGGATCCTCCTGGATGATGTATTTTGGGAGAGAGCAGTAAGCAGCCTTAAACTCCTAAAACCTATAGCAGTAGGCAATGCACGGACTGAGGGAGACAATGCCATCCTGACTGATGTTCAGACTCTGCTTGCAGATGTAAGAGAAGAAATCTGTACTGCCCTGCCCACTTCACTGTTGCTCCAAGCAGAGGAAACTGCAGTTCTGAAATACATCAAAAAGCGTGAAGACTTCTGCCTGAAGCCCATCCATGCCACAGTGTACATGTTGGACCCCAAGTATGTTTGCAAGAGAATCCTGTCTGGTGCAGAGATCAACAAGGCCTATGGTGTCATCACTTCCGTGTCTCTACACTTCCGTGTCTACACTTCCAAGCAAGGGCTTTGGGATGGAGATGCAATATGGCAGTTGTGCCAACATACCTCATCAGCCACCTGGTGGAAGGGACTTTGTGGATCTGAGGCTCTTTCCCTGTTGCCTTCATCATACTCCAAATCCCACCAACATCAGCCACCTCAGAGCACAACTGGTCCTTGTTTGGGAACGGGAACACACGGGAACGGGAACACACAGGGCACACACACACACACACACGGGAACACACACACACAGGAACACACACAGACACACACACACGGGCACACACACACACACACGGGAACACACATACACACACACACACACGGGACACACACACACACACGGGCACACACACACACACACACACACACACACACACACACACACACACACACACACACACACACGGGCACACACACGGGCACACACACGGGCACACACACGGGCACACACACACGGGCACACCACGCTGACCAATACAAGGGTTGAAAAATTGGTGGCCATCTGGGCAAAATTGAGGCTTTTTGAGCCTGACAATGAGCCATCCTCAACAAGGTTGAAAAGTGACAGTGAAGATGAGGCCTCAGAGTCTGATGTTCAAGAGGTGGACATTAAGGGGGTTCAGGGAGAAGACAGGGAAGCCTGAGAGGAAGACAACCAAAGCTTTAGTTTCTAGACTTTCATTTTACAGATGTATTTTTAAAAGGTTTTTGGGAGATGCGATGGATCATTGAGGATCATCCAATATTCCCTTTCTTTTGTTGTTCAGTAAAATCATCCCATGTGAAGAGTCAACTGATTTAATTAAAGTTAAATTCTTAACAAATGTTTTATATATTTTTTCTATTGGAAGGATTTAATCATTTGCAATTATATTTACTTAAGGTAAAAGGTTTGTTTGTCTCCATATGATATGGTAAATATATCCAATAGAAAAAATATCTATATTTAAAATGGTATTCATATTAATTTGCATATATTCCTGTTAATTCCCACGGAAAGTTTCCACCTCGGACTATTCCCCAAAATGTGCAACCCTATTGGGGAGGGGCTTTGCTGGTGACACGGAGGGTGATTGATTTAGAATTCAAGTTACACTTAACCAGCATGGTTACCACAGCATTCTGCAGCGATACGCCATCCCATCTGGTTTGCGCTTAGTGGGACTGTCATTTGTTTTTCAACAGGACAAAGACCCAACACACCTCCAGGCTGTGTAAGGGATATTTGACCAAGAAGGAGAGTGATGGAGTGCTGCATCAGATGACCTGGCCTCCACAATCACCCAACCTCAATCCAATTGAGATGGTTTGGGATTAGTTGGACTGCAGAGTGAAGGAAAAGCAGCCAACAAGTGCTCAGCATATATGGGAACTCCTTTAAGACTGTTGGAAAAGCATTGTAGGTGAAGCTAGTTGTGAGAATGCCAAGAGTGTGCAAAGCTGTCATCAAGGCAAAGGGTGTCTACTTTGAAGAATCTGAAATATATTTCGTTTAACACTTTTTGGGCTACTACATGATTCCATGTGTGTTATTTCATCGTTTTGATGTCTTCACTATTACTGTACGATGTAGAAAATAGTCAACATAAAGAAAAACCCTTGAGTAGGTGTGTACAAACTTTTGACTGGTGCTGTATATTAACAGTTGAAGTCAGAAGTTTACATACACTTAGGTTGGAGTCATTAAAACTAGTTTTTCAACCACTCCATAAATGTCTTGTTAACAAACTATAGTTTTGGCAAATCGGTTAGGACATCTACTTTGTGCATGACACAAGTAATTTTTACAACAATTTACAGACAGATTATTTAACTTAATCACAATTCCGGTTGCTCAGAAGTTTACATACACTAAATTGACTGTTCCTTTAAACAGCTTGGAAAATTCCAGAAAATGATGTCATGGCTTTAGAAGCTTCTGATAGGCTAATTGACATCATTGGAGTCAATTGGAGGTGTACCTGTAGCTGTATTTCAAGGCCTACCTTCAAACTCAGTGACTCTTTGCTTGACATCATGGGAAAATCAAAAGAAAACCACCAAGACCTCAGAAAAGAAATTGGAAACCTCCACAAGTCTGGTTCATTCTTGGGAGCAATTTCCAAACGCCTGAAGGTACCACGTTAATCAATACAAACAATAGTATGCAAGTATAAACACCATGGGACCACGCAGCCGTCATACCACTCAGGAAGGTGACGCATTCTGTCTCCTAGAGATGAACGTACTTTGGTGCAAAAAGTGCAAATCAATCCCAGAACAACAGCAAAGGAACTTGTGAAGATGCTGGAGGAAACCGGTACAAAATAATCTATATCCACAGGAAAACAAGTTCTATTGCGACATAACCTGAAAGGCCGCTCAGCAAAGAAGAAGCCACTTCTCCAAAACCGCCATAAAAAAGCCAGACTACGGTTTGCAACTGCACATGGGGACAAAAATCTTACTTTTTGGAGAAATGTCCTCTGGTCTGATGAAACAAAAATATAACTTTTTGGCCATAATGACCATCGTTATGTTTGGAGGAAAAAGGGGGAAGCTTGCAAGCCGAAGAACACCATCCCAACCATGAAGCATGGGGGTGGCAGAATCATGTTGTGGGGGTGCTTTGCTGCAGGAGGTTCTAGTGCACTTCACAAAATAGATGGCATCATGAGAAAAAAATTACCTGGCTATATTGAAGCAACATCTCAAGACATCAATCAGGAACTTAAAGTTTGGTCGCAAATGGGTCTTCCAAATGGACAATGACCCCAAGCATACTTCCAAAGTTGTGGCAAAATGACTTAAGGACAACAAAGTCAAGGTATTGGAGTGGCCATCACAAAGCCCCAACCTCAATCTTATAGAAAATCTGTGGGCAGAACTGAAAAAGCATGTGCGGGCAAGGAGGCCTACAAACCTGACTCAGTTACACCAGCTCTGTCAGGAGGAATGGGCCAAAACTCACCCAACTTATTGTGGGAAGCTTGTGGAAGGCTACCAGAAACGTTTGACTCAAGTTAAAGAATTTAAAGGCAATGCTACCAAATACTAATTTAGTGTATGTAAACTTCTGACCCACTGGGAATGAGATTAAAGAAATAAAAGCTGAAATAAATCATTCTCTCTAGTATTATGCTGACATTTCATATTCTTAAAATAAAGTAGTGATCCTAACTGACCTAAAATAGAATTTTTACTCTGATTAAATATCAGGAATTGTGGAAAAACTGAGTTTAAATGTATTTGGCTGTAGGTGTATATAAACTTCCGACTTCAACTGCATATATTTATTTTTGCATGTTAATTTGGCCTTAATATGTGTCACACTTCAGTTTGCAAACAAGTTTTTAAAAAAAGTTTATAAATCACTGAGTTAATAAAGCTGCACACAAACATGGTCGCTCTTTTGCTTTCTTAAGGCAGCTCGAACATGTAGGTGTTCCAGCCTAGCTCAGTGCTTTCTGTGGTGGTGGGACAGCCCGCGGAAAATACGGAGCGTAGGGGTTGATCATGTTTTTTAGTTGCGCTGTGCTCAGTGTTCTGTCACTCATGGGGACACCACGTCACTGCAAAATCTACGGGGAGAGCTCGAAAATTCAAGCCCCTTGGGTGCTTCCATAGAGTGACATTAGAATTGCCCATCCAAAAAGGCTCAAGGTCATTGGCCACAGATTAAATTACATAAAATCATATTATATCTACCGTAGCTTTGATTTGACTGATCAAACTTAGCTAGCAAGCTAGCAGTCATTATCATGAATCAAATTGACAATCTACTGGCAAATCACTTTCAAACCTTGTCATATGAAGATAAAACACAATACAGATACAAATGTATCGGTGTTCATAAATATTACACAAGTTGGAAATCGCAAATACAACAATGAGTGGTTTGGAAGGAATCAGTGGCTAACTGCAAGCGTTGCAAAGCAATCACTAGCCTGATATTCAGTGGAGTGAGTGTGTGGTCCAAGTCTGGGCTTAAGGGTCTCTTTTCCAAGCTTAAAATAATAAACATTCAACACCGGTCATAATGTCAATCCAACATGACTTCTGCCGTGTTCAAAACAACTGGAAACTCGAAAATCTCAGACTTCACTGAACTCAAGCCAACTGTGAACTTAAATGGTCATCCAACTCAGAATTCCAAGTCAGAAACTCTGACCTCTTTTTAGAGCTCCGACCTGAAGATTCCTGATTCCTGATTCGACCTTGTTTTTTTCAGTTCCCAGTTGTCTTGAAAGCGCCATAAATCCAGAGAATGCCAGACTTGGATGCAAAAATTTGCCCTTAAGGACCGCCGTGCCACCTTCCTGTTCAAGTGAGCACAGCACAACAAGGTGCTGCTGCATAAATTATGTGATATGCCAGGGAGATATGTATACTGTAGCTAAGAAAGTAATACTAAGTGTATGGTGTGTAGTAAGCGGTTAGTAGCCTTACCCTAATCATTTGGTCCCTTTTTCCCTCCTAACTTAGCCTACTGTTCTGACTTGGTGGTGCACATGTCGCCTGTAGCCTGTTTTAGAGAAATGTCATCATTGAATATTGTAAGAGCTTTTATTGTCTGCTTATATGCCCCCTTTATTTATCCTACAGTTCTGACTTGGTGTACACAGAGAACACTGTAAGAACGGCACATGTTCTGAATTCTGTTGCTGTACATGTAGAAAGTGCTGAACCAATAGTTATATTGACTACATCCATCCTAGCTCGCTTATTAATGTCTTTATCAAAATTACGGATTGCCTCTTATCCGCTCGTCGTCCCTTATGCCATAATTTGTACATCTCAATTGTCAGTAGAAACCACATTTGTTCAAGCAAGTCAGCCATATCAGCATTTTTTTTTAAAGGCAGTAAATGTTTAAAAGGCTGAATTAACCGTTGTCGCTGCCAGACAAGGCTCCGCTGATAACGTGGTGTAGCCGTGATAAGGATTCACTCCATGGTGCTGAAAATAAATATCTGCTGTTGGGACAGCTTTATGTAGGCCCTAACAGTTTGTGGGCACCGTTTGTTATAGTGCAATTAATATATCGTTTAGTGTTGTGTCCTGTAGTGCCTTTGCTGGCATGCATCGAAGAAAAAATGTGGCGTTTTCCCCACCAAGACTTACATGCTAAAATTGCCACTGCTCATATTTAGGCTGGTAAACATACTGTACAGCCCTGTTAACATAGAGATCCTCACAACACCAACATATAATATACATGAACACCGTGGGAATGCCAAGTTGGAAGAAGGTAGAAAAATACTGTGCAAGAGTGCACTCGTGTGGTTGGACAGAGATGCTGCAATATAAACCATCATGCAGCAAACCCTAAATCTGTGCTGCTTGAACTGTGTCTTTCCTACATTTACTAAGTATATGAAGCTTTAAAATGGCAGACCAGGAGATTGTCGTACCTTTTTTGATTTGTCAAAAAATGCATTCTTTATTTGCTCCAGTGAGGCATCAGGTTTTACACGAAGAAGGTTGTAATAATTTACTGCCACTAATTAAACAGAATGACCACACAGTGCTTGGATCACAGGCCTGGACTGGCAAGCTTTTAACAACGGAGGAATCATTATTGTGTAAGACAAATCAGAAAGGCTAAATCAGATTATTATGTAACCGCTTATTCAGATTGTAACGGGAACCTGGCAAATCTCTTAAGGGTTCTACTTCCTCCTCTCTGCCACAACAAATGAATTCAGACACTGGCCTCATTATGGGGGGAAAATGACATCATTGATGCATTTTATCACCATTTTATTTCAGCGGGTTATCTCTTTGAAAGAACTTCTAAGCCTATTCACAATGATATTGGGCTGGATGCTGATAGTGTAAACTTTCTGCAAGATCACAGAAATTATAGTTGGTACAGCTTTTCTTTTCGGCTATTTACAGAAAAAGGAGACCTGGATGCTTTGTGGGCAATAGACAACAAGAGATCCACAGAGGCTAACCAATTGAATCCAGGTCTGCCTATCATTGTTGGCTCAATAAATCACATTTTATTTAACATTGTTATCAGGAAAAGTATGGAAATCAGCTCTTGTGCAGCCACTCCATATGGACGGGGATAGTAGCGATCTTCATCATTATCACCCCATTTCAAGGATTCCTTGTCTAGCTAAGATTCTTGAAACCTTGGTAAATGTACAACTTTGCTATTTATTATCTGAATTTTTTTTATTTGGAATGTAAACCAATCAGGGTTTAGGCCTGAACATACCACTGTTACATCAACCACTTTAGTTGTTCATGATCTTGTCAATTGCTTTAGACACTAAAATTAAATGTGCTGCTTTGTTTGTGGACCTGTCAAAGGCTTTTGATACTGTTGATCATGCTATTTTACTGAATAAGCTGTCCACAATAGGCCTGAGCTCTGACGCCTGTTCTTGGTTTCATGATTATCTTAATGACAGAACTCAGACCATCGTGATTGATGGGGTTAAGTCTAAACATCTTGAAGTAAATAAAGATGTACCACAGAGGTCGATTTTGGGACCTTTTCTCTTCCCTATTTATATAAACACCATTGGTCAATCTGTTAAAAATTGTGAACTTAATCTATATGCGGATGATACTATTATGTATGCTACTTCCCCAACTGTTGATCTGGCTGTGCTAAAACTACAGTCAGATTTTATAGCTATGCAGAAATCCCTTGCTGGTTTAAAACTTGTGCTTAATACGGGCAAAGCGAAATACATGTTGTTTTCAAACTCTCATAAGAATGTTTCAGATGAACTACAAGTTCACTCATTAGATGGTTCTCCAATCGAACGTGTTCCCACATATAAATACTGAGGCATTTGGATTTATGTGTATTTGACATTTTAAAAAACATATATACTGAACAAAAATATAAACAACATGTAAAGTGTTGGTCACGTTTCATGAGCTGAAATAAAAGATGTTCCATAGGCAGAAACATGTATTTCTCTAAAATGTTGTGCACAAATTTGTTTACATCCCTATTCGTCAGCATTTCTCCTATACCAAGACAATCCATTCACCTGACAGGTGTGGAATAACAAGAAGCTTATAAAATAGCATGATCATTACACAGATGCACCTTGTGCTGGGGTCAATAAAAGACAACTACAAAATGTGTAGTTGTCATACTGCCACAGATGTCTCAAGTTGAGGGAGCTGCAATTAGCATGCTGACTGCAGGAATGTCCACCAGAGCGGTTGGCAGAGAATTTCATGTTCATTTCTGTAACATAAGCTGCCTCCAAATTCGTTTTAGGGAATTTGGCAGTACATCCAACCAGCCTCACAACCGTGTATTAGATCCTGTGGGCGAGCGGTTTGCTGATGTCAACATTGTAAACAGAGTGCCATTTTGAATGCACAAAAATACCGAGACGAGATCCAGAGGCCCATTGTGAGATGCATATCTGTATTGAGAAATCCATAGATTAGGGCCTAATGAATGTTTTTCAATTTCCTCATTAAATTGTTGCATGTTAAGTTTATATTTTTGTTCAGTATTAGCGGTGACTATAAGCTTGCTAGCTAACTCGACTAAAGACACTGGGCTAAGCTTTTGACCTATGATGTCACGTGGCAAAACAAGTATTTGAACAACAAAAAAGCAATGGTGAATTGCAAGGGTAGAGAAGCATAGACGTACCGAAATGTTGTACTTTCTTCGCATCATAACAAATATACTGGGGATTGTGCTGGTGTGTAATCATTATACCGATTCTGTTGCGTTTACGCCAAACGCAAACTATAGTTTATATTGGACAAATTCAGGTAGGTCCCTGCCCATTTCGTTCCGTTTGCAACTGAAAACAAAATATATGTTCTTAGTGGACACATTCAGGACGTTAGCGCAGTTTCACTGCTTTTCAGATCGTTTATTCCATACTGAACACGACCACACACTACTGCACGTCTTGGGGTTAACCCTTCCTTGTCTTTCTATTCTCTACAAGATGCCTCATTGTTTCTCTTCTGACTAATAACAAAAAAATACGCACATTTAATGCATTTCACACACTTTTGAGTTTTTCTTCAACACCCCAAAATAATATTTTACTCATCAATGCATTCACAGCAGTTTATTTACTTCATGTACTCACCAACCTCATGCCTCCTCCAATCAGCTGTAGAAGTGGGCGGTGCTGACCTGATTGTTATGACTCGTCCACTAAATCACTTCCTGGACTTTTCAGACCACATATTTTGTCAGTTACTAGTGTCTTTGCATTTATGTCTCTCAGCGACCAATTTTTGAAAATGTTTCTAACTTTACCAAACGCTCGAGGCTTTGGTTCAGTCAGCGTCCATTCCATAAAAGTAATCTATATGTTCGTTAAGGCTTGACTTGTTTATGCTATAGCAGTGGAAGGAAGCTATTGGTAAGGATCAATCTTTCAAACTATAGCCGTGTTTGTGTCATTGATAAATTAGCTTGTCAGAACAAGGTGCTGGGTTCAAACGGTCAAACTAACTTTAGCGAGAAGCTGATTGAACGAGCTAGCTACTAGCCTAAGATGTACTCTTACGGAGCCTAACGTTACTCCTTGGTTGCCAGAGCCAATATACCTCTGAAAATAACCTAGAAGGTCCTTGGATTTAAGGAGTAACGTTAGACTCCTTTAGTCCAATATTGGGCTAGGTAAAACTATCCTTCCTCAATTTGAAAATGATCTTCATTTATTCTACACACACATGAGAGCTGATTTTATATGATTCCGATTTGATCAGGCTTAATCAGAATGGATCCTGAGGTCTCTGTGCTGTTGCACTGCACCGCCTGGGGAGGACTTCTGGAACCACAAGTGCAGGTGGAGCTTTCTGCCAGGTAAATTCAGAATTCATTACTTTCAATCAATAGTTGGTTGTTAGAAGTAGTCTAATTATAAAACCAGTTATCAAACACAATGAATATATTGTCCTCTCACTCCATCTCTCTCTCTCTAATTCATCAAGGTTTAACCGTCAGACAGAGCCAGCACTGGAGAGTCACATAGAGGAGGTGTGGACAGAGAGGGTGACCATGGAGCCATGGCTTTTCAATGGGGCCAAATTCAGGCTGCACTCTTTCAGTCTGGCCTCACCCCAGCCCTCCTGTCCACCTACACCCCAGCTTCCCTGCATGAATGGAGAAGGAGACAGAGATGGAAGGCAATGTAGCATTCAGGAGGAAGAGGGCCAACACGAGACAAAGGGGAACGCGGACTCTGAAAGAGCAGAAGTACTCAGACACCAAAGAGATCAAATAGACAGAGTCATAGGCGAACGACAGCATAATGACAAAGATTTGATTAGCTATAAGCAGAGGGAAGGGAACCTCAGAGACACGCAAACCTCCACCCCAGGGTGCAGAGACCAACATCCTGCTGTGGGAAGCAGTGCAGCAGAAGCTCAACCCTTCCCACAGAGCGATGTGGGTGGGAAGGGTGAGGGGGCCACTCCCATCCTGACCCTGAGGTTGGGCCTGACCTGCTATAGGGACTTCCTGGGCACCAACTGGTCTCAGAGAGCAAGGAAGCTACGCCAGCGTGCGGAGGTGGAGTATGGGGATCCTCTGGCGCTATTGGCCCAGCCGCTGGGGGTGGGTGGGGTCTTGTGTACGGCTGACAGACAGGTGGTGCTGATCAGGAGGAGCCAGCAAGTGGCGGAGGCAAGGGGGCTGCTGGACATCCCTGGGGGGCACCCAGAACCAAAGGTGAGACGGGAGAAAGAGGTTGAAAGTTAAAACCAATACTGTATGAAATGTGGTATTGTATCCTCCATACTTGTGAGGTTGGTTGAATTAAGTTGACATTTATTCAAAACGACTGTTGAACTGCATTCTATTTCCATTGTTTGCCATACTTATGGCACCTTACTTATGGTATCTAATTACCTTTGCTGCCTCCTCCCCCTTTCCCCCAGGCTGTGTTTAAAGGCCTCGATGAAGAGGACAGGATCAGGGTGGAGATGCTGCAGTGGAGGGAGGAGGCTGTGGTCAGAGAGCTGTTCTCTTCTGTGTGCGCCGAGATCAGAGACGAGGTGAGACAAAGAAACATAGCTGCTGGCCATGAGACTGAGTGTTCAAGGACAGTCTGTTTGTTTATCCCCTTTCTTTCTCTCCATCTATCATTTTCTTTCTCCATCTCTTTCATTAAGTTTGTCTTCATTCCTCTCATTACGACCCCACTGTCTGTCTGCAGGTAAATGTTCCTCTGTGTTCTCTGGGTGAGCCGGTACTGATGGGCATCGCTCTGAATCACACCAGTGCAGGCAGACCCAGTGCAGAGTTCTACATCAGGTACTCAAAGGAAATGACATCATAGAAAATAGCCCTTCATTATCAGGCCCATGTTTGATAACTGACCACAAAATGATAAGACATTCAGTATTATACAATTCCTATGTTGTGTTGTCTGTCCCCAGTTGTTCACTGACTTCCACAGAAGTTCGAGAGCTTTACTGGCAGGGGGGCATTGAGGCCCAGGAGTCTACAGATATCGTGTTCGTGAGCCAAACAGTAAGGAGCGCCACAACAGTTACTGTTATCTGTGAAACTAATCTGTGCATAAAGAAAATGTAATGTCTAAGAACAGAGAAAAGCATATGGAAAGTTCATAATTGAAACATAGATATTGAACAATGTCATACAAATAGTTTATAAACAGTTTATTACACATTAACACCTTATGTGTAATGGATCTCTTAACGTTTTGTCTTGTGATTTGAAGGAGGTGCTACAGCTAGACCAGAGCACCCCCCTGTGGTCAGAGTTGTGTCCTTCAGCCAAGGGTGCTGTGCTGCTCTATCAACTAGTGCTGCCTGACCGAGAAGACAAAAGCAATTGATCAAACTCCAGCTACTGCACCGGATAAAATTTCCAGATGATGAAATTAATACAATAGACATTTTCTTCAACGAAAAAGCAGCGATTTAATGTTGTTGTTGCTTTAAAGAGACAATACTGTTGTAGAAAGTTTTAAGCCCCCCGCTATGAAAATGTCTGAGGAAACATTCCCTGAATATAAAGTTCCAGCAGTATTTCAGAAAAAGATAACTCCATACAAACGTTGCTTGATGTTTGACACTTAGGCACAATATTTCCCAACTTTGCATACAAATGCTGTAAGATAATGTAAGATATAACCTGTATAATAAATCTTTATAAAACCACCTGCAGAATTTGCTGATCTCTTTAGATGTTTAACAGTAACCCTGGTAACGGTAACTATCGTAAGCATAGTTTCTGTTACCATAGTAGTCCTGGTCTTGGTAAACCTGATTCTCGCTGCCGTAATAGTCCTGGTCTTGGTAACTCTGATTCCACTGAACAGAGAGGGGGAGAGAGAGAATAGAATACATCATTCATACCTTAACAGAAACATTGACTGTGAGACTGTCTAAGGTGCTGCAAAATCGGACTGCACTTCCTTTGAGCTCTGTACACAGGTATGCTCTCTATCCTACCCTGTCTATAGCATTTACCTGTTTTGCACTCACACACCGGTATCGGGGTCTCAGAAAAATGTGGAGCAGGACATTTGACTGGCAGTATTTTAATTTACCAGACATTTAAGAAATGTACCGGTCCCATGTGCATTGGGTGTGCGTAGCCACCCAAGGTGCTCAGAATAAAATAAATCACATTTAGATTATGGTAATTCATTTTAACAGAACATGAAACTCTGATGCAATGGGCTCCTTACCGAATTCCGATGCAGAATTTCAAGATGTTAGAATAACTGTTCACATTTAATTTTCCTCAGCCAAGTAGACCAGTAAGGAACAGCAACATCACTAGCCTATGTCAATCTACTATCTCCCATAGTAGAAACGTTAACCTATTCTATTGGTCAGCTAGTCATTCTGTGCGAGAAAGAAATAGCCCATTCCAAACACTCTGGGACAGTTGTGGGACGACAGATCTGAAATTCATACAACCAGTAGGCCTAGGTTACATCCAAAACAACATTTAAAAGCAAGGAGTCTGATGCAACAGATAACGATTAGCTTAAAATGTTGATCAACTATTATTTCAAGGCTGTAGGCGACGCATGAATGTTCGTACCAAACTGCAATTTAGCGGAAAAAAACGTTAAAAGCCACTGCACATGAGAGCGTTTATGAGACCGGGATGAAATGACCGTATCTTTTAGAAATGTAGTTAGAGTTGAGATAAATATGAAACAACTAGCATGGGTTGCTAATATGACTAGGATTGGGCCTTTGGCTAACTCGACAATGAAATACATTTGAAAAACAACAGCTAAATAAGCTACTGTTTTCAATGGCATATGGAAGTCTTTATAGTTTGATTGGGTTTTGGCTAAGCTACTTTGAAGCAAGGTAAGACATGCCTCAGTGTAAAATGTTCAGGTTTCAAACAGTTCAGTATATGTTTTCAAAATACATACTGCCTCCAGCTCATTGCAAAGTGGTGTGAAGCCTGCCAAATTGCCTATGCACTTGAATAGAGAATGGGAAGCACACTTCCATTACCAGTTGAGAAATAAAAATAGTAGCTCTTTTTAGTCTTTGCCATCAAAACAGTTCTCAACATGCAATTGCATTTAGAATTGTTGAACAATGATTGGGCTTATTATAAAAGCACTTTTCACTCCAGCAGCAATTAACAAGCTGTTTGATGAGCTGTAGCAGCAACTCTCATGTTTACATTGACAGGTATTTCAATCAATAGGCTAAAATACATTTTCGCAATGGGATTTGTTTTCTTCTCCTGGACAATTGGCCGGGGACATTTTTATTTATCGGCTTTTTTTAAATGACTTTTCTTGTTGCCAAAAGCCGGCTATTACCGCTAATGGAAACCCTGACAGATACCCAATGTGCATGCCTGTTTGTGTGCGTGTGTACCACTACCTGTCTGTAGCATGCTTCCTGTCTGTAGCATTCTGGCTGTTTGTTGTAGTTTAGCTGTCTATTGTACTCCCTGCATGCTTCATGATTAAAGTCATGGCTGCGGTACTGGTAGTTCGCTCCATTGAACGGTTCATCCTGCCAGATAAATATCACAGAAATGGGTCGCCTAGGCTCTAGGTCCTATAGCCCTGCCCCTAGGTCCTATAGCCCTGCCCCTAGGTCCTATAGCCCTGCCCCTAGGTCCTATAGCCCTGCCCCTAGGTCCTATAGCCCTGCCCCTAGATCCTATAGCCCTGCCCCTAGGTCCTATAGCCCTGCCCCTAGGTCCTATAGCCCTGCCCCTAGGTCCTATAGCCCTGCCCCTAGGTCCTATAGCCCTGCCCCTAGGTCCTATAGCCCTGCCTCTAGATCCTATAGCCCTGCCCCTAGATCCTATAGCCCTGCCCCTAGGTCCTATAGCCCTGCCCCTAGGTCCTATAGCCCTGCCCCTAGGTCCTATAGCCCTGCCCCTAGGTCCTATAGCCCTGCCCCTAGGTCCTATAGCCCTGCCCCTAGGTCCTATAGCCCTGCCCCTAGGTCCTATAGCCCTGCCCCTAGATCCTATAGCCCTGCCCCTAGATCCTATAGCCCTGCCCCTAGATCCTATAGCCCTGCCCCTAGATCCTATAGCCCTGCCCCTAGATCCTATAGCCCTGCCCCTAGATCCTATAGCCCTGCCCCTAGATCCTATAGCCCTGCCTCTAGATCCTATAGCCCTGCCTCTAGATCCTATAGCCCTGCCTCTAGATCCTATAGCCCTGCCTCTAGATCCTATAGCCCTGCCTCTAGGTCCTATAGCCCTGCCTCTAGGTCCTATAGCCCTGCCCCTAGGTCCTATAGCCCTGCCCCTAGGTCCTATAGCCCTGCCCCTAGATCCTATAGCCCTGCCCCTAGATCCTATAGCCCTGACCCTAGATCCTATAGCCCTGCCTCTAGGTCCTATAGCCCTGCCTCTAGGTCCTATAGCCCTGCCCCTAGGTCCTATAGCCCTGCCCCTAGGTCCTATAGCCCTGCCCCTAGGTCCTATAGCCCTGCCCCTAGGTCCTATAGCCCTGCCCCTATATTATCCTGTAGGTTATATACCAATGTCTCTAGATTATTTTCACCTGCCTCTAGATTATCCTCTAGATTATGTACCCCTGCTTCTAGGTTATATACCACTGTCTCTAGATTATATACACCTGCCTCTAGATTATCCTCTATATTATGTACCCCTGCTTCTAGATTATATACCACTGTCTCTAGATTATATACACCTGCCTCTAGATTATCCTCTAGGTTATGTACCCCTGCTTCTAGATCATATACCCCTGCTTCTAGATCATATACCCCTGCTTCTAGATCATATACCCCTGCTTCTAGATCATATACCCCTGCAGCATGGTATCCAATCTGCTATATCAGCAACTCTCTACTATATCATTCCAGTCTTTTTCTGTCCTATCCAATAAACTAATCATTTTAAATCAATAAAATATCCCCAAAATGTATGAATTAATAAGGCGGAATATAAGAAAACTATGTAAATGTGAAGTATGTTTATCAGAAGTTGATTGGATAGACGAGGACTCACATATCTGAGCTGCTGTGGTGTCCAGTACTGCTGATGACCATATGGGTATGGCTGCTCCTGGTTGAACCATGTGTGGTCCCAACCTACAGACAAAAAATGTTATTACTATAACCAGAAGAACCCCAAGGCGTGACATATCACCAGACCAAACACATTAAGGAATAATTACACAGTAATAGCGCCACTCAGGTTTTTCCCCCCATCAATCATTCTCCCTGACCTCTCAAGTCACCAGCCGCCACTGGATTGTACCCCCTGTCCATCCGGCCCTTGATGAGGGGTTTAGTGGGGTTATAGTCTTGCGTGGCCATCCTTCCAAATCTGGTCTTGTTAAGGTGATAAGACTGAAGTCCGAGGCTATGGGGGTTATTGTATCGGACGCGGGGTTTCTTCCGTTGTTTGGGGGCGGAGGGGACAGGGGGGAGCAGGCTTTTTGACTCTTTTTTGTACCCCTTCAAGAGAGCCTGTGCTTCCTCTCTGGCTAGCTCCACAAACAGCACCTTCTCCAGCAGGTCTCCCTGCTCTGGCAGAGTGCAGCTCACTGGGGAGGAGAGGACATCAACACAGCATCAAAAGCAACCATACCTTCAGTTAGGTTCTCCTTTCACTGTATAGGCTTGCAAAGTATGTTACTCCATTAAACTGAATCTGTGTGAAAATTATGCAACTCAGAACAACTCAAAGACTGATATGCTGCGACTCTATAAACGTTTTTGAATTGTGTGAATGCTTACGAAATTATACTTAAAAAGGTCACTGCTCATTGGTTATCTTCTGTATTGTATTTCCCTGACCTTTGACCTTGTGGAGATCCGTTTCAGGGATCTTGTCCCCCTCCTCCTCCTGTTGCTCCTGCAGACGCCTCTTCCACTCCTCTTTAGATGGGAACACCACCACCGCCCTCCGCCTAAAACCCACGAACCACAGCAGCCTCTGGCGCTGAGCTGAGGGGTGGATGTTGGGCTGGGGATGAACAACAATACATTATTGTCCAATTGTCTTTACGGAGAACTCAAATTCATATGTTTTGCTTGGTGGTATGCAGGAGGAGGAGAGGAAACAAAGAGGAGTGGCAGGAGAGAAAGATTGTCTAAACTATCACCTTTAATTATGAACAGATTTGATTCCTAACCTATCAGTTAATATACCATCACTCTTTCAGGGAGCTAGCCAATCAGCAGACACTGCCTCCCCTTGCTGTCCTATCAAATAGCTACCTACCTGGTCCAGGATGTAGTTGCGTGGAGTTTGAGCCGCCACCTTGATCAGCTCACTGAGACACTGAGAGGCCTGCTGCAGCCTGCTCTCTCTACGACCCTGCCCCTGTGGAGAGGAACACACAGGTTTTTTATTTTATTTCACCTTTATTTAACCAGGTAGGCAATTTGAGAACAAGTTCTCATTTACAATTGCGACCTGGCCAAGATAAAGCAAAGCAGTTAGACACATACAACAACACAGAGTTACACATGGAGTAAAACAAACATACAGTCAATAATACAGTAGAAAAATAAGTCTATATACTATGTGAGCAAATGAGGTGAGATAAGGGAGGTAAAGGCAAAAAAAGGCCATGGTGGCAAAGTAAATACAATACAGCAAGTAAAACACTGGAATTGTTGATTTGCAGTGGAAGAATGTGCAAAGTAGAGATAAATAATGGGGTGCAAAGGAGCAAAATAAATACAGTAGGGAAAAGGTACAGCTAACAACATACAGACACACACCTTTGGAATTGATATAATCAATAGATGAATAAAACTATGAATAGTGTTAGTGTTATAATGGTGTTATAGTGTTATAATGTGTTATAATGGTGTTATAGTGGTATGTGTTATAGTGTTATAATGGTGTTAGTGTTATAATGGTGTTAGTGTTATAATGGTGTTATAATGGTGTTATAGTGTTGTTAATGGTGTTATAGTGTTGTGTTATAATGGTGTTAGTGTTATAATGTGTTATAATCGTGTTGTGTTATAATGGTGTTATCATGTTATAATGGTGTTATCGTGTTATAATGGTGTTATAGTGTTGTGTTATAATGGTGTTGTGTTATAATGGTGTTATGTGTTATAGTGGTGTTATAATAGTGTTATAGTGTTGTCAATGGTGTTATAGTGTTGTGTTATAATGGTGTTATAGTGTTATAATGTGTTATAATCGTGTTGTGTTATAATGGTGTTATCATGTTGTAATGGTGTTATCGTGTTATAATGGTGTTATCGTGTTATAATGGTGTTATAGTGTTGTGTTATAATGGTGTTATGTGTTATAGTGTTATAATGGTGGTAGTGTTATAATGGTGTTATAGTGTTAGTGTTATAATGGTGTTAGTGTTATGTGTTATAATGGTGTTATAGTGTTATGTGTTAGTGTTATAATGGTGTTAGTGCTATGTGTTATAATGGTGTTATCATGTTATAATGGTGTTATCGTGTTATAATGGTGTTAGTGTTATAATGGTGTTATAGTGTTGTGTTATAATGGTGTTGTGTTATAATGGTGTTAGTGTTATGTGTTATAATGGTGTTAGTGTTATAATGGTGTTAGTGTTATAATGGTGTTATAGTGTTATGTGTTATAGTGGTGTTATGGTGGTGTACAAAAACACCCTGTGGTGTACTGCACTAGCATCGAATAGTCCCTGCAATTTGAAACTTTTCAGGGAAATCAGGAACCAATACACACAGTCAGTTTGGAAAGCAAAAAAGGCTAGCTTTTTCAAACAGAAATTTGAATCCTGCCACACTAATTCCAAAAGGTTTTGGGACACTAAAGTCCATGGAGAATAAGAGAACTTCCTCCCAGCTGCTCACTGCACTGAGACTAGGAAACACTGTCACCACCGATAAATCCACAATAACCAAGAATTTCAATAAGCATTTCTCTACGGCTGGCTATGCTTCCCCCCCCCCATCACCCAAATCCAGACAGCTGATGTTCTGAAGAGCTGCAAAATCTGGATCCCTACAAATCAGCAGGGCTAGACAATCTGGACCCTCTCTTTCTAAAATTATCCGCTGCCATTGTTGCAACCCCTATTACTAGTCTATTCAACCTCTCTTTCGTATCGTCTGAGATTCCTAAAGATTGGAAAGCTGCTGTGGTCATCCCCCTCTTCGCAGGGGGAGACACTCTAGACCCAAACTGACACAGACCAATATCTATCCTACCCTGTCTTTCTAAAATCATCGAAAGCCAAGTGAACAAACAGATCACCGACCATTTCGAATCCCACCGTACCTTCTCCGCTAATGCAGTCTGATTTCCGAGCTCGTCACGGGTGCACCTCAGCCACGCTCAAAGTCCTAAACGATATCATAACCGCCATCAATACAAGACAATACTGTACAGCCGTGTTCATCGACCTGGCCAAGGCTTTCAACTCTGTCAATCACGTATTCTTATCGGCAGACTCAACAGCCTTGGTTTCTCTAATGACTACTCGCCTGGTTCACTAACTACTTCTCAGGTAGAGTTCAGTGTGTCAAATCGGAGTGCCTGTTGGCCGGACCTCTAGCTAGCGGTCTCTATGGGGGTGCCACAGGGTTCAATTCTCGGGCCGACTCTTTTCCCTGTATACGTCAATGACGTCGCTCTTGCTGCTGGTGATTCTCTGATCCACCTCTATGCAGACGACACCATTCTGTATACATCTGGCCCTTCTTTGGACACTGTGTTAATAAACCTCCAAACGAGCTTCAACGCCATACAACACTCCTCCCGTGGCCTCAAACTGCCCTTAAATGCTAGTAAAAACAAAATGGATGCTCTTCAACTGATCGCTGCCCGCACCCGCCCGCCTGTCTAGCATCACTACTCTAGACGGTTATGACTTAGAATATGTGGACAACTACAAATACATAGGTGTCTGGTTAGACTGTAAACACTCCTTCCAGACTCACATTAAGCATCTCCAATACAAAGTTAAATCTAGAATCGTCTTCCTATTTCGCAACAAAGCCTCCTTCACTCATGCTGCCAACATACCCTCATAAAACTGACCATCCTACCGATCCTTTACTTCGGGCGATGCAAACTGGATGCAGTCTATCACAGTGCCATCCGTTTTGTCACCAAAGCCCCATATACTACCCACCCCTGCAACCTGTGTGCTCTCGTTGGCTGGTCCTCACTACATATCCGTCGCCAAACACACTGGCTCCAGGTCATCTATAAGTCTTTGCTAGGTAAAGCCCCCCTTATCTCAGCTCACCAGTCACCATAACAACACCCACCCGTAGCACGCGCTCCAGCAGGTATATTGCACTGGTCACCCCCAAAGCCAACATCACCTTTGGCCGCCTTTCCTTCCAGTTCTCTGCTGCCAATGACTGGAACGAATTGCAAAAATCACTGAAGTTGGAGACTTATATCTCCCTCACTAACTAAGCGTCAGCTGTCAGAGCAGCTTACCGATCGTTGCAGCTGTACACACCCATCCAACCAACCAACTACCTACCTCATCTCCATGTTTGTTTTTCTGCTCTTTTGCACACCAGTATTTCTACTTGCACATCATCATCTGCACATTATCACTCCAGTGTTACTTTCTAAATTGTAATTACTTCTCCACTGTGGCCTATTTATTGCTTTACTTCCTTACTTCATTTGCACACACTGTATACCGATTTTTCTATTGTGTTATTGACTGTATGTTTGTTTATCCCATGTGTATCTCTGTGTTGTTGTTTTTGTCGCACTGCTTTGCTTTATCTTGGCCAGGTCGCAGTTGTAAATGAGAACTTGTTCTCAACTGGCCTACCTGGTTAAATAAAGGTGAAATAAAAAATTATGTGTTATAGTGTTATAATAGTGTTATAATACTATTATGGTGATATAATGGTGTTATAATAGTGTTGTAATAGTGGGTAGTTGTGTGTCTGGGGGTCTGACCTTCATGCAGGGTAGGAGGCCTGCGGTACCCAGCAGGGTGTATCTCTTCTCTGGGTATTGCTTCATGTGAGCCCTGGCCCAGTGGGTCTTACCTGCCCCTGGCATACCCACCATCATCAACACCTGAAGAGGAGAGAGGAGGCAGAGGGGTAGAGAGAGGAGGGAGAGGGGTAGAGCGAGGAGGGGTAGAACAAGGAGGGGGAGGGGTCGAGCGAGGAGGGAGAGGGGTAGAGTGAGGAGGGGTAGAGAGAGGAGGGAGAGGGGTAGAGCGAGGAGGGGTAGAACAAGGTGGGAGAGGGTAGAGGGGGAGGGGTAGAGCGAGGAGGGAGAAGGGGTAGAGTGAGGAGGGGTAGAGAGAGGAGGGAGAGGGTAGAGGGGGAGGGGTAGAGCGAAGAGGGGTAGAGAGAAGAGGGAGAGGGGTAGAGAGAAGAGGGAGAGGGGTAGAGAGAAGAGGGAGAGGGGTAGAGAGAAGAGGGAGAGGGGTAGAGAGAAGAGGGAGAGGGGTAGAGAGAAGAGGGAGAGGGTGGAGAGAAGAGAGAGAGGGGTATAGCATGAATAAAGTGCACACAGGCCAGCGAATAGAGTTCATGTTAGTGCTGGCAGCCATTGCTCTGCTCTCACCTCACACTGCAGTTTGGAGGTTGGTGGGGTTGGGGCACTGAGCCTTTGTCCAGCAGGCAGGGAGGAGAGGGGGGTGTACCCTGCAGGGCTGGGGTACCAGGGGGGAGACGTGGGGTCCAGGTTGAGGGTGATAGAGGTGTTTTTGCAGAGGACGTGGGGGTACAGCATAGAACCGCAGAGAGCAGCCGGACTCAGGTGGAACGCCATTCCCATAAGGCGACCGTTCTTATGGAAGGAGAGCTCAACTCCTTCCTCCTTAGAGAAAGACTATGGGTGGAAAGATGCAGGGAGACAGGAACAAACCCATAAACACAAAGCGAGGCAGGGATTACTTCAATAGTAAGGTTTGTATTTTTTAGATTCGGATTGTTATTATTAAAATGGCATTTCAACATGTCCTGCATTCAAGAAAGTGAGGGAGTGGTAAAAAAAATGTTTAAACTAGTGTCACTCACAGCATAACAGCCAATGACATCGCCCTCTGAAAAGGGTTCTCCAAACTCCTCCTCTTTCCCAGCCGTCACTTTTCTGCCCCTAGCGTCGTAACCGTAAGACAAGTCCTCGTCACCTGAATGAGGGGAATGAGAGAGAAATCAGCACAAATCATACAGAAACATTTCATTCATAAGACTCAATGAAGTACCTCTGCTAAACCATGGGACATTTATAACCAGAACATATCCACATAATTGGCAAATTTTTTTGTTGGGAAAAAAGTTTGGTCCTTACCGAGCATCAAGTTGGAGTTCCAACGCTCCACTGACCAGCCCAGTCTCAGACCATGGTGCTCGGGGTCCTCAGAGTCCAGTGATGGAGACACCAGCTTTTTCTCAAACATAGCCTCGAAGCCCACCCTCCCCTGGTGAGTTCCGTGTGTCAGTCTGCATCCAGACCACAGGAGAGGGCAACGCTCCCAGAACCTTGGCTGGCCGCTGCAGCCGTCCCGGCCCACCTCAAAGTGCAGGTCACCTCCGTCTGTGGAGATTAGAGAGGATGACCAACTAACCATTAACACCACACTGGTCAACCAGGGCAATGAGAGAGAGGTGATCCCTCATAATTAAACTCACAGGAGTCTAGTCTGACCCGCCCTCCGTCTTTCTCGGCATCAACACCATTACTCTCAGGCTGAGGCGGTGGGGATTTGGCCCTGTGTGGAGAGAGAGTTTGGTCATGTTTAAAGACACTGTCTGGTGGGTAGAGGATCATTTGCCCAGGCTCACTCGGAAAACCCTGCAGAGCTTGAGTCATGGAGGAAAGGTACCTGTTGTACTGGATCTCCTCCTTGAATTCGTAGTAGGCCCTGCCTCTGGTTCTCTCACCCTGAGCAGGCCTCTTTACCCCACGCTTCTCCCCTCCACCTCCAGACCTATTTTCCTCGTCTTTGTCCATGTGAAACACTGCAACGAGAGTGGGGGAGGAGGGGATTCTGATTGATTGATTACTCTAAAAGTGTAGGCCAATGTACAAGATGGGATTCTGATTGATTGATTACTCTAAAAGTGTAGGCCAATGTACAAGATGGGATTCTGATTGATTGATTACTCTAAAAGTGTAGGCCAATGTACAAGATGGGATTCTGATTGATTGATTACTCTAAAAGTGTAGGCCAATGTACAAGATGGGATTCTGATTGATTGATTGATTACTCTAAAAGTGTAGGCCAATGTACAAGATGGGATTCTGATTGATTGATTGATTACTCTAAAAGTGTAGGCCAATGTACAAGATGGGTTATAAACCTGTAACATATGGATACCAGGGTTGGGGTCAACTCCATTTCAATTCTAGTCAATTCAGGAAGTACATTAAAATTACAATTCTCTTCAATGCTTTTCAATTAGGATTTGTTTTTAATTGGAGTTTGCTTCACTTTTAGAATTGACTGTAAATAAAATGGAGTTGACCCCAACCCTGAAGGATACAATAAAAAATAATCATGACATTATTCAGTGTGTGTCATATCATATCTACCGGTGTCCTGGTTGGTCTGGTCACTGGCCACAGATCCCAGGCTGAGGCTGGATGCAGTGCTGCTCCCTCTCTGGGCCACCATGGAAACACTGTCCTCCTCCTCAACTCTGTTCTGCACAGCTGATCCTACATGATCTTCTTTAAACTGCTCAACAACCAACATACTTGTGTCTTGATACACGATGTCTATCCGTGATATCTGTGATGTATTTAATGTGTTTTTAATGGGCCTGGTGCTCATGCCTGTTGTGTTTAGCTGGTTTGATATCGTTTTATCCTCCTCTGCTTCCTGTGTGGCATTCCGTTTGGAGACTCCGTGTGCATGTTCTCCTTCACCCTGTTGTTCTTGAGCGCTCTCTTCTTGGGTGACATGTTGCTGTTGCTCTACTTGTTGATTTAACGAGGTCTGCTCCATCAACCCTTCTTTGTCTGCCGTGGTTTTTGCACACGGGCTCATGGTAAAAGTGCTGATTACACACACGTCTTCCAACTGACTTGTTGACGTGTTATCAAGTTTGGCTGCTGAAATTGCAGGTGCCTCGGTGTCTGCACGGATAGGAGAACAATCAGCTCTAGGTCTCACCATCATCTCTGAACTTACGGCGCCTGCAACGTGTCCAGTGGCTTTTGCCTCCTCGCCCGGTAGAGGGACTTCTCTCTCCATCGCTAACACTGTGGAGGCTCTGGGTGAATCGTCATCTTGTGGCTTCGACTCTTCTCCAAGACCAGGGACTCCCTTGTCTTGTCCAAGATCGCTTGATTCTGGAGCTTGCAATTCAGCTTCGAAAGCTGACATCAAACGCCCAACGAGTTCTGCCTTCAGTCCTTTGATGTCCAGTGCTCGCTCTTTGAGCATGACTCGTAGTTTGGCCACTTTTAGTTTTTTGACTTCTGACAGTTTCATTTTCCACTGAAATGTGCGTTGCTTTTATCAAGTAAAAAACGTTACTTTACCTCATGAGCTTCCAAATGATTGTTCTGCAGTAAAAAAAACATAAAAACTTTAGCAAAAGAAAGCAACTGCTCGAACCAAAACACACCCAGAGACTGCTGTCCTGTAAAATTCAATATACGGTTCTACTCTCTGATTGGTCCATAGGGAAAATAACCCCGCCTTGATATCCAAGCTCTACCAGCTATTGGTGTAAATTGAGTCCGCCCATAGACACGTTTCATTCCGATGGACTGGGTCGACCAATCACGCTTCCTTTATTCACCAAATAAGCACAGATCTAGGATCAGCCGACGTTACTCAACCAATTCAAATGTTTGTCTACGAATGATCTAGAAACAAACAAAACTGATCTAAAATCAGCACTGCAGGCCAACTTCTAGTTCCATGCCCAGCGCAATGTCAACAAGTTATAAACATTGTAACTCCCAAAATGAAACGCTTTTTTTAATTCATAGGAAGATATTTTTTGATTTACACAAACAGGATGCTAAATAAAAACATTAACATAAATAACCAGTATAAAACATCATCAATATTGCCAGTAATACTCCAAAATGCAATAGATTATAGACAGTCTATCTCTCTTCCGGTTTATTTTTCCGCTATCTGTGTGTCACCACGACTACTGAGGTCAGAGTTCAGAGTTTAAAGGTCAAGACAAGTTGGAATACGTGTTTTTCCGAGTGTATTTTGTCTCTATCCTATACCTCCCTAAACCTTATTGGCTCAGCCTAGTTCACACATATACTTGTTCTGATACTACTATCATCAAAGCTATATATTTGTGAAAAATCTGGAGGCTTCAAATGCCTTGAAAGCAGCTGCACCTACACAAATAGCATCATACAACAACCTTCACTAGAGGAAGAGAGTGATTCTGTGACACAATAAAACATTAATGTGTCTTTCTCACACAGTGATCCTATTTGAATATAGTGTCTCTCTTTCAAAAAAATACTATATGCTTCTTGCTTCTCAATGAAAGCGCCTCAGTACAAATGTTCATTTACTCAAACAATGAATTACTTTTGCCTTGAGAGCTATTGCACACAACATGCAAATGGTACATTTGCCAATTTTGGAACTGTTGGATATAACAGACATACATATTGAACAAACACTTTTAGGTCATGTTTTGTTGAAACAGACAACCCTGTAAAATAATAACTTAGTATTTATATGTAACTAATTTGGCACAGGTCAGTCAGTCAGCTACCTTGTTATGAAGTTAGTGAGCTATGCACTGATGAATGTCACTAATATCATACTGATTGTGATCACATATTAAACCATATGTCTAAGACTCTAAGATAAGACGGTACTAGTTAAACATCTAATTAATAAATGCAATAACATTACTTCATTTATTCCTTTTTTAGTTACCGTACGTTCAATGAATCCCCTTTGGTCTGAAAAAGAATTGGTAGATGACAATTTGTGGTTGGAGGTTGAACCCTGTTAAATAAGAGGCAACAGTAAGTGGTGAATGGTGGTGATGATGAGATTTAGCAGAATAAAAACACTGGGTGTTGGTAATGACAGGTTATGAGGGATGGAACTCATATAAATTCAAATGGGTTTAAACAAAGGTTCAATCAAACTACAAACTGTAGTCCAGTCTCTTGAATCAATACATGCTCAGCTTCTTTGTTTCATATAGATTTCCACCCCTCATAATGTGTAGCTGCGTGGGGTTCCATTGGCATTAGGGGTTTAGACAAAGATGATGCTGGGTGCTGTTGATAGGGGTTGTGCGGGTGAGGGTGAGCCCCGGTCTGATCCTGATGAGCCTGAGGAGGAGGAAGAGTGACCGAGGAGATGCTCCTTCTCCCTGGGCAGGCAGGGCCCGCTGATGTGCTCGCTGTGGGAGTGGTAGAGACGCATGAAAGACAGGATGGAGTGGGTCAGCCACAATGCTGTCACACTCCACAGAGCAACCTGGAGAGAGAGAGAGAAATATTATTATCAGTTCAAGTATATATTATAAGTATTATTGAATAGAGAAACAAAAAGAGAAAGAGAGTTATTACACAATAATAATAAGAATAACACTAATAATAATAATAATAATAACAACAATGATCATAATAATAATAATAATAACAGCAACAATAATAATAACAAGAGGGTGTAAGGGGAAATAGAGAGCACAGAGGGAGAGAAAAACTGCAACTAAATCACAAATACACTGACTCACTCATGCTAATGCAAAGCAGACAATTTCTATTTTGAGCAGGGAAAGCCCACTGGCATGAGATATGGGCTATGGGGGACTACATACCTCTGCCAGAGTGAGCTCAGTGTAGAAGGAGGACGTCTCTACATCCAGGTACATGGGGACGGACTGGGATTCTGCACAGCTGCACGCAAACAGACAGAGACAAGAAACTGTCAATATTTAACAAGGCAACAGTCAAACCCCTGTAGCTTGACCCTCACACTCACTGCAATGTATGCAACACACCGGTCGATGCACAGAGATTTTCCTGACCAAATTACCTGGCCTGGAAGACCCTAAAATACGACCTGTTGATATATATGTCTCAGTATATGAACATTACCTGTAGGGTCTGGTGTTGTCGTCTGTGACAGTGTTGCACCAGGAGGCCAGCCCCAGGGAGAGGGTGACACTAGCCCCCCCAGATAGGAACAACACACACAGACTCAGGATCAGGGTCAGGAAGGCAGAGAACAAGGTGCTGGAAAATAAACATAGTAATAACATTGGTGACTGTGAACTACTGAAAACATTGTAATTTGACGTGAACTGTTATAACTATGTAATAGCAGTTACCGATGACACATATGACTAACAATGCATTGCACAATTTGATATTTCATAATGGTCATTATTATTATTATTATCAGGCTAGTTATGTCAGTTATGTTTCCATTTGTATCGTTGTTTTTAAAATATTTATATATATATATATATATATATATATATTTATTTATTTTTAACAACAAAAACAACGATATATATATAGGCCTACTTTATGTACTATTGTACTATTGATTAACTATTTCAAAGCCTATGGAAAGCCTACTCACTCGTCAAGCCGTCCGTGGAGATAGAAGATGCTTCGCCAGCCCTGCGCAGCACCATACAGCACCGTGAAAACACCGACAAAAGTTGCGAACTGGCATGCAGACGGTGGACCCCATTGCTGTATCACCAAGTGTGAAATCTCACCCTGTTCCACATAAATGTCGGTTCGATTGTCCGTCCTCCAAGAACCAGTGGTGAAAAGCGCACAACGCCCTTTGAAAGCTGAGCCGTTTAGCGCTAGCGGGACAACCACCATCAACCCGGCCAGTATTGACAGGGTGTGGGCTGCGCAGTGAGCCACCAACAGTCGCCGATCAAGCTCCATATCCTAAATCCAAAAGATCGATCAAAACGAACTAAATACGGGATATCTTCAGGCAGTACCGTCCCGTTTATTCGGTATTTTCTTGAATTATTAAACTACCATGTGTCATATTTCTGAAAGAAAACAGGATATTTAAAGAACAGCCTGCACGCAAACTAGCATTACAACACTCCCTTCCCCTTACAAATGTGCCAGTGACGCACTTGCATACGACACATACTGAGCGTTGGACACATTAACTAGATCAGATATGCAGTGAATTCTGTCAAAACGTTATCATTTTGCAAATGTATTATTTGACTCAATCAACTGAGTGGTACTTTTTAATCGTGGTACTTTTTAATCATGGTACTTTTTAATCAATCATTATCCATAATAGCGACAAATATGTTTGTTTTTTAGTTATGTAAGATGCATGGGACAGAATGTACGCCAGATTCGAAAGGGGGGTACAAAGCCGACCCCCACCTCTTGTCATTTAAAGTCGGTCAGTTGGACAACATTAATCCGATCAACCTTCCTAACAATGGACCATTTCAAAAGTCTGTCCTATAAATCATTTATAGGATTATGTCATATAAATAAGACATACTGCAGCCTAGGTCATCTACAATTTATGAATTATTTTATTTGATCCAAACAACCTTCTACAAACTTCTAGGACTCTTCATTAATTCACCAAAGACATAAACATTACACCATTTTACTTTACAGTATTGATGAACGCTCTTTCATAGATGGATGCATCACATAGTGTCCATGTTACTACAGCAGGTGGCGCTAAAAAAACAATAAAATCAGTTCCGTTGCAGTCAAAAAGGTTGGGTTACTCTCACCACAGAAGAAGAAAAAGCAGGAAGTGCCTGTCTGAACACCAATGTTGTGATTGTTTGGATGTGCTCTAGCTTGGTGGACAAGTTCAAGTATTTTATTTGTCTTTTGTGTAAAGATCAATAGACTGTAAGGTGAGTCGCTATTACAATTTTTTATAACGGTCAACATATGACCATGTCAACTGGAAGTTACTTTGCATCTTGTTCACTCACATGCGTGTCTATCGCGCAAGCTAGCATAAAAAAAACTCATTTTTTCTTGTTAGCTCGTACAGGACCTAGGTAGGACACTCCATATAACGTCTTAGTGAATACGTTGAAATGACTAGCTAGTTTTTATTTTACAATATATTGTGATTAACATCAAGGGAAGGTTTCAGATTTCAGGGCAATAGCACCTCCAGTTCTTTACTCATAAGAAATTACACGTTTTATTGGTCACATACACATATTTAGCAGATGATATTGCGGGTGTAGCGAAATACTTGTGGCCCTCGCTCCAACAGCGCAGGAACGTTAGTATCTAACAGTTCACAAAAGTACACACAAATCTCAAAGTAAACGATAGAATTAAGAAATATATAAATATTAGAACGAGCAATTTCGGAGTGGCAGTGAGTAGAATACAGTATATACATATGAATTGAGTAAAACATTATGTAAAAATTATTAAAGTGAACGATGTTCCATGTCTATGTACATAGGGCAGCAGCCTCTAAGGTGCAGGGTTGAGTAACTGGGTGGTAGCCGGCTAGTGACATTGGCTAAGTTTTGTCTTAAGATTTAGTGTTGGGTGTGTACCACCCAAGTAACACAACAATGTGTCTAGTCATCTAATATCATGTCTTCTCGTGTACTTCTGTTCCCATCTCCACTGGCCATCAAGTACCATGGCGAGTCCAGAGCCACCAGGTGGTGAGATTATGGAGCTGGGGGCCGGGGCTGCAGTGGCAAGCTGTTCAGGCTCTTCTACCAGTCCTGGCCCCTCAGGTGCCAAAGTAGACTCCCAGCTCCAAGATGCTATCCACCTAAAAATGGAGGGGAACAAATTCTACAAAGAGAAAAACCTTCGGTCTGCTATTGGACGTTACCACCGTTCGTTGCTCATTCTGCGTAGTTTAGACTCTGATGTCACTGCGGCAGTGAAGGGGTTTGGTCCTGAGGCTCCTGTACTCACCGCAGGACAGCAAGAACTACTTAGGAACACACAGGTCGACTGCTACAACAATTTAGCAGGTATTACAGGCCTCGATACCTGGCATGCAGTGAATAACCCTTTTAAAGTCATGTATAATGCTGAACACAATGAACAATCCCCCCTCTTTCTTGACTGACTTGTCTCCCTTTTCTGTCTCTTACCCCCTTTCTTAGCCTGTCTGTTGCAGAGAGAATGTGTAGACTACACGCGTGTCCATGAGTACAGCTTGCGGGTGTTGCAGTGGCGTCCGGGTGACATCAAGGCCCTGTACAGAGCAGGAGTGGCCTCTCTGCAGCTGGGAAACGCACAGAGTGCCAAGCAATACCTCACTCAGGCCAGCAAAGGACAACCCAATGGTAGCTCAGGTTTTTGACTGCTCTCCCTACCACAGCCTTTGAGTAAAACAAAACAGTTTATTGGTGTGTTGTGAGGGCGTGTTATAGGAATACTATTCTATTCCCCAACAGAATGAAGTAAATCACAATATATTGTATTATTTTTGTGTCTATATGCTATTCCCATTCTCCTAATGTTGACTGAAATTTGAATAACTTTATTTGTCACTGTAACAGACACTAATGTGAGGATGCACCTGCAGCAAGCGGAGGATAGGCTGAGCACAGAGTACCAGAAGGAGAAGGCTCTGTACCGAGGCATGTTCTCCTCCAGTCAGAGAGCAGGGGAGGGTGCCAGCGGAGGAGTCACCCAGAAATAAGTTCCCATCAGGAGGGATGTTCTGTTGTTTTGAACCTGAGGATTGAGAAGAGCACTGGAGGAGAAAGAGGAAACAAACCTAGACTGGACATCTAAGAAGAGCTACAGCATGTTAGAGGGAATCGGCCTAAGGAAGGCTGGTTGGCTAATATTGATCACATAATATATTGATCACATAATGAGTAGATATTTGCCTGATGACCAACAGGAAGCTACGTCGTTGGAGGCTCAAAAGGGTTGAAGGTCAAAGTGAGGGTACTAAAGAGACTGTTTTGTGCACTGTTCAAACTCAAAGTCCTATTATGCCTTCTGAATGTGGTTGTTTCTGGTCTAATGATCAGTCGTGTTACTTTTTGTGTACAAAATGTTTTGATTCAACTTAATAAATATTTTTTGAAATGACAGCGGTACACTGGCGTTACTACTGCTGCGGTATACTGGCGTTTCTACTGCTGCGGTACACTGGTGTTACTACTGCTGCGGTACACTGGTGTTACTACTGCTGCGGTACACTGGTGTTACTACTGCTGCGGTACACTGACGTTACTACTGCTGCGGTACACTGACGTTACTACTGCTGCGGTACACTGGCGTTACTACTGCTGTGGTATACTGGTGTTACTACTGCTGCGGTACACTGGCGTCACTGCAGCGGTACACTGGCGTTACTACTGCTGCGGTATACTGGTGTTACTACTGCTGCGGTATACTGGTGTTACTACTGCTGCGGTACACTGGCGTTACTACTGCTGCGGTATACTGGTGTTACTACTGCTGCGGTACACTGGTGTTACTACTGCTGCGGTATACTGGTGTTACTACTGCTGCGGTATACTGGTGTTACTACTGCTGCGGTACGCTGGTGTTACTACTGCTGCGGTACGCTGGTATTACTACTGCTGCGGTATACTGGTGTTACTACTGCTGCGGTATACTGGTGTTACTACAGCGGTACACTGGTGTTACTACAGCGGTACACTGGCGTTACTACAGCGTTACACTGGCGTTACTACTGCTGCGGTACACTGGCGTTACTACAGCGTTACACTGGCGTTACTACTGCTGCGGTACACTGGCGTTACTACTGCTGCGGTACACTGGCGTTACTACTGCTGCGGTACACTGGCGTTACTGCAGCGTTACACTGGCGTTACTACTGCTGCGGTACACTGGCGTTACTACAGCGGTACACTGGCGTTACTACAGCGGTACACTGGTGTTACTACAGCGGTACACTGGCGTTACTACTGCGGTATACTGGTGTTACTACTGCTGCGGTATACTGGTGTTACTACTGCTGCGGTACACTGGTGTTACTACTGCTGCGGTACACTGGTGTTACTACTGCTGCGGTACACTGGTGTTACTACTACAGCGGTACACTGGTGTTACTACTGCTGCGGTATACTGGTGTTACTACTGCTGCGGTATACTGGTGTTACTACTGCTGCGGTACACTGGTGTTACTACTGCTGCGGTATACTGGTGTTACTACTGCTGCGGTATACTGGTGTTACTACTGCTGCGGTACACTGGTGTTACTACTGCTGCGGTACACTGGTGTTACTACTGCTGCGGTATACTGGTGTTACTACTGCTGCGGTATACTGGTGTTACTACTGCTGCGGTATACTGGTGTTACTACTGCTGCGGTATACTGGTGTTACTACTGCTGCGGTATACTGGTGTTACTACTGCTGCGGTATACTGGTGTTACTACTGCTGCGGTATACTGGTGTTACTACAGCGGTATACTGGTGTTACTACAGCGGTATACTGGCGTTACTACAGCGGTATACTGGCGTTACTACAGCGGTATACTGGCGTTACTACAGCGGTATACTGGTGTTACTACAGCGGTACACTGGTGTTACTACAGCGGTACACTGGTGTTACTACTGCGAGGTGGATGGAAGTATTCAGAGTCAAATAAGTTGTATTAGTTGCCTTTTATTAATAATAATCCAAGATACACACATTTGTTTCAAATAACATTTTATTCTTAATGATTACTTTTCTGATATCCATTTCAAAATCCTGAGCACAATATTCATTTATACAACATTTTGTTTGCTGATTTTGGTCTTTATAGCCAATATGATTGTACTTCAAAGGCAACATACAGTGTGTAAACTTCTATTTGATATACACTCTGAGAGGAGAACAAGCTCAGACTACCGATAGCTGTGACCGTCCACAGAGCTGCATGCAAAGGGGACCACTCACACAGACACACAGTCACATAGTACTACTGAGAGTCAAGTTCAACAGAATCAAGTATAGAAAGGGAAAACATTGGCACCCCCTTATCAGCCAAAATACAACTGCCTGAATATTGACTAACTTAGTGGCAAAAACACTTTCTGTGATTTTCTCACTTCCTTGACGTCTTGTGTTTCAAACTGAGAGACCTCACTGAGCTAAACACCCTTCTACTCAGGTCCCTCAGCGAGCGTGAGCGTGTGAGGGGTGCCCTACTTGGAGGGGATGGAGAGAACGATGGGGAGGAGAGAGGAGGAGAGAGGGAGGGACAGCTATCATCTAGGCTCTGAGAGCTAGAGAGGTGGAAGAGGCTGGCAGTAGAGGACAAGCAATTTTCTTCTTCTGCTCTTCCTCCAAACACCAACGGACGAACCCCCTCCACACTGAGCTCCATGCCTCTGCCGATGTCCAGGGAGGAGGTCCACTGTGCCCCCCTCAGATGCTCCTTTTTTAGGGCTCGAGGATACAGCACTTCCCCCTGGGACTCACTGCGGAACAGAGCCTGTCTGGACAGCCTCAGGCTGGAGCTACGCTTGTCCCAGCCACCACCACCACCACCACCCTTCCCTTTGCGTTTTGAGGCACTGCTCTCTTTCTGTCGCCTCTCTGTCTCTTTGTTGGCCTGCAGCTTCTCCTTTTGGTCATTTTCCTTCTTTCTCCTGATCCCCTCTCTCTTCCACCTCTCCTTGTTCTCCTCCTCAGCTTCTTTCCCGCATGAATGCCCTTCGAAGTCCCTCCAGAGTTTGTCTGCCCCCTTCTTTAGCGTCTGGGCCGTGTCGTGACTGCCTTCCTCTCCCCAGTTGCTGCTGTAGCACCTCTGTTTCCTGTGGAAGCTGCTCACCGTCGATGCCCTCACCAACTCCCTGGACACATGCTTCCCCTGGTAGAGCCCCTCCCCATCCACCCTCTTCCATCCTTCTCCCTCCCCATCTACCCTCCATCTACCCCCTCCACCCCCTGCACACTGCCGTAGCGACCCCCCTCTGGGCCGGATGCCGCCCCCTTGTGGTGAGCTGCTGTCACTGATGCGAGGCAGGGAGCACTGGAATGGGTCATCCCGCCGGAACACAGAGAATGGAGTAGTGGCGAGGGGGGAGGGCTGGAGAGGGCGGGGTGGGGAGTGTACCCTGGGGTGGTCACGAGACGAGGGGGAGGAGGCAGTAGAGGAGGAGGGGTCGGATGGGGAAGGGGTTTGTTGGCAGTGGAAGGTATGTGTGTGGTGGTGGGTGACATGATGATGGGTAGATGGATGGGTTGAGGTGGACTGGTAAGGGTGATTGGGGCTACTGGAATGGGAACTGGAGGAGTTGGTGACACTGAGGGACAGATGGATCGGCCTCTGGGGGTCGAGGTCAGTCTCGTTACTGGCGTGGAGGTGGCGGACACTGGAATAGTCATGATAATGAGACTGGTGGTCATTCCGGGCTGTCTGGCGGGAGGAAGGGGAGGAGCTTTGGCCTTTAAACTCTGACCCCTGACCTTTTCTCTCGGTGTCGCTCTGGAAGCAGTCAACATCCAGCTCCACACCCTGCTCCATCAGCCCCACCACCACAGCCCGGGGCAGACCAGAGAGACGGGAGATCTCCCCCACCATCGCTGAGTCCTCGCTGAGCATACTCGGGCTGGCGTCCGGGGCATTGACGCTAGGTTGACTCATTGTCACTTTCCCTGGTGAAGAATCCAATCTACTCCAGTCCAGTGAGCGGGAGAATTGTAGACCTGACCCAGCCCCTGACCCGGTGACCTCCAAAGAGCTCCGGTGATTGAGGTTGGAGGGACAGGTTGAGATGCGTGGCCTCACCCTCAGGGCAGGGGTGGGAGTGGCGGCACTGGAGAGGGAGGAGGTGGAAGGAGAGGGGGAGGCAGTGGGGGTAGTAGCATGGTCACTCCTTAATACACCACTAGTGCTAATACCTTCCTTGGAGTTTGAGTCTAAACCCAGGTTTTTGTTCAGATTGGGGCTGAGGTTGAGACTGAGGTTGAGATGGAGGTTGATTTTGAGATCTTCTCCTGTCGCTGAGGGCAGGTGGCCCAGGTTAATGGAGTTCCTACTGGCCTTCTTACTGATACTGCTGAGGCTGACCCGTGCAGAGTTTCCCAGAAAAGACTTGCAGGGCGTCACACTGCCCCCTGTCAGGTTGGAGGGGGTACTGCGGTTCTCAAAGGCCGACAGCGACTGAGTGGAGCCGTGGCCAGGGGTTCTGGGGCCCCTGTGGGAGCCTTGCCTGGGGATGGAGGTAAGGGTGGTGTCAGGGGGGGCAATCCGGCTTCGGTACTGGCGAGCCAGCCTGGTGATGTACTGCTCCAGCTGGGTGAAGGTGGAGGGCTGAGGAGGCTGGGGGGGCCGGAAGAGGGGAGTGGACTGAGATTCTTCAGCCTGGGTAGAGGAGTCTGGACTCGGCGAGAGGCGAGAGGAGGGAGAGGGGTCCTGACTGTAGGTGAAGAGGGGGCTCTGGAGGGCCACGGCATGGAGGGGGCTGGGGTACGGGTACACCTCCTTGGTCCTCCGGGACACCAGGTCAGAACAGAACCTGGGGTCGAGTTGGGGTCGGAGGTCAGGCAGCGGGAGGAGGGAGCCGGCATGGGGGTCGCCCAGGCTGGCGCACAGGTCAGAGAGGAAGAAAAGGCTGTTCATTTCCAGGTCAACTGGGATCAAAGGACGAGAGACAAAGTTGATGAATGTCAGTCAGCTTATGAAGAAGCAAACGCATTTATCTAGGACTATGGTCCCAGGACTCCCTGGAAAGCAGTGACATTTATCTAGGACTATGTTTCCAGGACTCTCTGGAAAACAGTGACATTTATCTCGGACTATGTTCACAGGACTCTGGAAAACAGTAACATTTATCTAGGACCATGGTCCCAGGACTCCCTGTAAAACAGTAACATTTATCTAGGACCATGGTCCCAGGACTCCCTGTAAAACAGTGACAATTATGTCTGAATGGCCTATACTGGTTAAATACAGATGAACTGTACTGAAGAGTGAGTGCATTTATATTTATCTGACCCGTAGACACTGGTCTCCTATCAGTGATCTCTGTGGTCTCCTCAATGCTCTGAGTTCTTGGCTTCTGCGTGGCCTCCGGCCACTGTCTGTCTCTGTGGTCTGCAGAGAGAGCCCGCTGCTCCCACAGCCTGAATGCTCCCCCTGAGGGTGGTCCTGGTCCAGCCCGGACTAGCCCACCTTTCACTGGACCCCCCTGGGCCAGGGATGCCTCACTGGACACAGAGTAGCAGGAGTCTGATAGGGAGCTGCCACTGACTGAATAAAAACCTACAGAAGGATGGAGGGTGGGAGAAATAAAGAGGGAGGAAGAGAGATGGGGAGCAGAAAAGGGAGAGAGAGTGTAGGCTCAGAGAGAGAGTGAGAAGGTGGTCACCAGAAAGAGTGATTAAGTGGTGTTAAGAAGATAACAACAAGAGAGGGGTAAATAAAGGACCAGGGAGAGGAGAGGGTTAATATTTAATATGGCTTTTCAACATGGTGTCTCACAAAGTAAACAAAACTGTGTTATTGGCCAAAGCCAGGCCCAGGTTACAGAATGGGCATGCAGGGCTGGAGGTCAGGGCCCTTTCAGATAACATATGAACACATCACAAGCCCCCTCGAGCTACTGTAGGTGCCCCGGGGCCCCAGAATTGGTAGTCCGGCCCTGGCCAAAGCCCTATGGGTGTCACAGACCACCCCCAAATTACGCCCCCATAGTACGATCACACAACCACACAGCCCATTACCTGAGCTGGGCCTGGAGTAATAGTCCAGCTGGACTGCACCATCAAGGTCTGGGGGTAAGAGCAGTTCAGATGGAGCATCCCAAGAGAGGGTGGAGCAGCATGAGTTATCCCCACCATTCCCATCAACTCTGGAACGAACCGGCCCATCTCCTTCAGAGTTCCCCCCACTGTCCTTGTCCAACGTGCTGGTATGACATGGTAACACTGTTTCTGAAGGAGAAGAGAGAACCTGAAAGACAGAAAACAGGGGTATTCAAGTCACAACTTGTCTTTAAAGAGATGATAATTAGAGAGTGGTGTAGAATGGATCTATAATGTTCTTATTTACTAAACACTGATGTCATCAGCCTTACTGGAAGTTCTAGAACACTCGTGAACATGATGTGTTCTTTCTCCTCAAAAGCCAATACATGACTTTCTTCTTACTTAGATGAATGCGATGACCCCTGACCCCTGCGGTGATACCCAATATTAGCCGGATAGGGTTATGGGGTGGAGGGGACAACAGGGGGCATTGTTCACAGTCAGGCCTGATCAATCCTCCGTTACTACGGAGATAAACAGGAGACAAAACAGGTGACTCATACTGCCTAACTGAGAGGGGAAGAGAGGTATGTGTCCCAAATGGTACCCTATTCCCTATGGGGCCCATAGGGCAATTGTCAAAAGTAGTGAATAGGGTGCCATTTAGGATGCACACACCCTCAGAGGGGGAGCGAGGGGGACTTTAAGGAATAATAGGGAAGACAGTTGACTTAACAAAGAGCATTGGGGGCAGGAGGAGAGGGGATAAGGGTGGATGACTGGGGGTGGGGTCAGGAGGAGAGGGGGGATAAGGGAGGATGACTGGGGGTGGGGTCAGGAGGAGAGGGGGATAAGGGAGGATGACTGGGGGTGGGGTCAGGAGGAGAGGGGGATAAGGGAGGATGACTGGGGGTGGGGTCAGGAGGAGAGGGGGATAAGGGAGGATGACTGGGGGGTGGGGTCAGAAGGAGAGGGGGATAAGGGAGGATGACTGGGGGTGGGGCAGGATGAGAGGGGATAAGGGAGGATGACTGGGGGTGGGGTCAGGAGGAGAGGGGGATAAGGGAGGATGACTGGGGGTGGGGTCAGAAGGAGAGGGGGATAAGGGAGGATGACTGGGGGTGGGGGCAGGATGAGAGGGGGATAAGGGAGGATGACTGGGGGTGGGGTCAGGAGGAGAGGGGGTAAGGGAGGATGACTGGGGGTGGGGTCAGGAGGAGAGGGGATAAGGGAGGATGACTGAGGGGTGGGGTCAGGAGGAGAGGGGGATAAGGGAGGATGACTGGGGGTGGGGTCAGGAGGAGAGGGGGATAAGGGAGGATGACTGGGGGTGGGGTCAGGAGGAGAGGGGATAAGGGAGGATGACTGGGGGTGGGGTCAGGAGGAGAGGGGGGATAAGGGAGGATGACTGGGGGTGGGGTCAGAAGGAGAGGGGGATAAGGGAGGATGACTGGGGGGTGGGGTCAGGAGGAGAGGGGATAAGGGAAGATGACAGGGGGTGGGGTCAGGAGGAGAGGGGGATAAGGGAGAATGACAGGGGGTGGGGGCAGGAGGAGAGGGGATTAGGGAGAATGACAGGGGTGGGGGCAGGAGGAGCGGGGATTAGGGAGAATGACATGGGGTGGGGGCAGGAGGAGAGGGGATAAGGGAGAATGACAGGGGTGGGGGCAGGAGGAGAGGGGATAAGGGAGAATGACAGGGGGTGGGGGCAGGAGGAGAGGGGGATAAGGGAGAATGACAGGGGTGGGGGCAGGAGGAGAGGGGGATAAGGGAGAATGACAGGGGTGGGGGCAGGAGGAGAGGGGGATAAGGGAGAATGACAGGGGGTGGGGGCAGGAGGAGAGGGGGATAAGGGAGGATGACTGGGGGTGGGGTCAGGAGGAGAGGGGGATAAGGGAGGATGACTGGGGGTGGGGTCAGAAGGAGAGGGGGATAAGGGAGGATGACTGGGGGTGGGGGCAGGATGAGAGGGGGATAAGGGAGGATGACTGGGGGTGGGGTCAGGAGGAGAGGGGGATAAGGGAGGATGACTGGGGGTGGGGTCAGGAGGAGAGGGGATAAGGGAGGATGACTGGGGGTGGGGTCAGGAGGAGAGGGGGATAAGGGAGGATGACTGGGGGGTGGGGTCAGGAGGAGAGGGGGATAAGGGAGGATGACTGGGGGGTGGGGTCAGGAGGAGAGGGGGATAAGGGAGGATGACTGGGGGTGGGGTCAGGAGGAGAGGGGGATAAGGGAGGATGACTGGGGGTGGGGTCAGGAGGAGAGGGGGATAAGGGAGGATGACTGGGGGTGGGGTCAGAAGGAGAGGGGGATAAGGGAGGATGACTGGGGGTGGGGTCAGGAGGAGAGGGGATAAGGGAAGATGACAGGGGGTGGGGTCAGGAGGAGAGGGGGATAAGGGAGAATGACAGGGGGTGGGGGCAGGAGGAGAGGGGGATTAGGGAGAATGACAGGGGGTGGGGTCAGGAGGAGAGGGGATAAGGGAGGATGACTGGGGGTGGGGTCAGAAGGAGAGGGGATAAGGGAGGATGACTGGGGGTGGGGGGCAGGATGAGAGGGGGATAAGGGAGGATGACTGGGGGTGGGGTCAGGAGGAGAGGGGGTAAGGGAGGATGACTGGGGGTGGGGTCAGGAGGAGAGGGGGATAAGGGAGGATGACTGAGGGGTGGGGTCAGGAGGAGAGGGGGATAAGGGAGAATGACAGGGGTGGGGGCAGGAGGAGAGGGGGATTAGGGAGAATGACAGGGGGTGGGGGCAGGAGGAGCGGGGGATTAGGAGAATGACATGGGGTGGGGGCAGGAGGAGAGGGGGATAAGGGAGAATGACAGGGGGTGGGGGCAGGAGGAGAGGGGGATAAGGGAGAATGACAGGGGTGGGGGCAGGAGGAGAGGGGGATAAGGGAGAATGACAGGGGTGGGGGCAGGAGGAGAGGGGATAAGGGAGAATGACAGGGGGTGGGGGCAGGAGGAGGGGGGATAAGGGAGAATGACAGGGGGTGGGGGCAGGAGGAGAGGGGGATAAGGGAGGATGACTGGGGGTGGGGTCAGGAGGAGAGGGGGATAAGGGAGGATGACTGGGGGTGGGGTCAGAAGGAGAGGGGGATAAGGGAGGATGACTGGGGGTGGGGGCAGGATGAGAGGGGGATAAGGGAGGATGACTGGGGGTGGGGTCAGGAGGAGGGGGGATAAGGGAGGATGACTGGGGGGTGGGGTCAGGAGGAGAGGGGATAAGGGAGGATGACTGGGGGGTGGGGTCAGGAGGAGAGGGGGATAAGGGAGGATGACTGGGGTGGGGTCAGGAGGAGAGGGGGATAAGGGAGGATGACTGGGGGTGGGGTCAGGAGGAGAGGGGGATAAGGGAGGATGACTGGGGGTGGGGTCAGGAGGAGAGGGGGATAAGGGAGGATGACTGGGGGTGGGGTCAGAAGGAGAGGGGGATAAGGGAGGATGACTGGGGGTGGGGTCAGGAGGAGAGGGGATAAGGGAAGATGACAGGGGTGGGGTCAGGAGGAGAGGGGATAAGGGAGAATGACAGGGGTGGGGGCAGGAGGAGAGGGGGATTAGGGAGAATGACAGGGGTGGGGTCAGGAGGAGAGGGGGATAAGGGAGGATGACTGGGGGTGGGGTCAGAAGGAGAGGGGGATAAGGGAGGATGACTGGGGGTGGGGGCAGGATGAGAGGGGATAAGGGAGGATGACTGGGGGTGGGGTCAGGAGGAGAGGGGGTAAGGGAGGATGACTGGGGGTGGGGTCAGGAGGAGAGGGGATAAGGGAGGATGACTGAGGGGTGGGGTCAGGAGGAGAGGGGGATAAGGGAGGATGACTGGGGGTGGGGTCAGGAGGAGAGGGGGATAAGGGAGGATGACTGGGGGGTGGGGTCAGGAGGAGAGGGGATAAGGGAGGATGACTGGGGGTGGGGTCAGGAGGAGAGGGGATAAGGGAGGATGACTGGGGGTGGGGTCAGAAGGAGAGGGGGATAAGGGAGGATGACTGGGGGTGGGGTCAGGAGGAGAGGGGATAAGGGAAGATGACAGGGGGTGGGGTCAGGAGGAGAGGGGATAAGGGAGAATGACAGGGGTGGGGGCAGGAGGAGAGGGGGATTAGGGAGAATGACAGGGGTGGGGGCAGGAGGAGCGGGGATTAGGGAGAATGACATGGGGTGGGGGCAGGAGGAGAGGGGGATAAGGGAGAATGACAGGGGTAGGGGCAGGAGGAGAGGGGGATAAGGGAGAATGACAGGGGGTGGGGGCAGGAGGAGAGGGGATAAGGGAGAATGACAGGGGGTGGGGGCAGGAGGAGAGGGGATAAGGGAGAATGACAGGGGGTGGGGGCAGGAGGAGAGGGGGATAAGGGAGAATGACAGGGGTGGGGGCAGGAGGAGAGGGGATAAGGGAGGATGACTGGGGGTGGGGTCAGGAGGAGAGGGGGATAAGGGAGGATGACTGGGGGGTGGGGTCAGAAGGAGAGGGGATAAGGGAGGATGACTGGGGGTGGGGGCAGGATGAGAGGGGGATAAGGGAGGATGACTGGGGGTGGGGTCAGGAGGAGAGGGGGATAAGGGAGGATGACTGGGGGTGGGGTCAGGAGGAGAGGGGGATAAGGGAGGATGACTGGGGGTGGGGTCAGGAGGAGAGGGGGATAAGGGAGGATGACTGGGGGTGGGGTCAGGAGGAGAGGGGGATAAGGGAGGATGACTGGGGGTGGGGTCAGGAGGAGAGGGGGATAAGGGAGGATGACTGGGGGTGGGGTCAGGAGGAGAGGGGGATAAGGGAGGATGACTGGGGGTGGGGTCAGGAGGAGAGGGGGATAAGGGAGGATGACTGGGGGTGGGGTCAGGAGGAGAGGGGGATAAGGGAGGATGACTGGGGGTGGGGTCAGAAGGAGAGGGGGATAAGGGAGGATGACTGGGGGTGGGGTCAGGAGGAGAGGGATAAGGGAAGATGACAGGGGTGGGGGTCAGGAGGAGAGGGGGATAAGGGAGAATGACAGGGGGTGGGGGCAGGAGGAGAGGGGGATTAGGGAGAATGACAGGGGGTGGGGGCAGGAGGAGCGGGGGATTAGGGAGAATGACAGGGGGTGGGGGCAGGAGGAGAGGGGGATAAGGGAGAATGACAGGGGTGGGGGCAGGAGGAGAGGGGGATAAGGGAGAATGACAGGGGTGGGGGGCAGGAGGAGAGGGGGATAAGGGAGAATGACAGGGGTGGGGGCAGGAGGAGAGGGGGATAAGGGAGAATGACAGGGGTGGGGGCAGGAGGAGAGGGGGATAAGGGAGAATGACAGGGGGTGGGGGCAGGAGGAGAGGGGATAAGGGAGAATGACAGGGGGTGGGGGCAGGAGGAGGGGGATAAGGGAGAATGACAGGGGGTTGGGGCAGGAGGAGAGGGGGATAAGGGAGAATGACAGGGGGTGGGGGCAGGAGGAGAGGGATAAGGGGAATGACAGGGGGTGGGGGCAGGAGGAGAGGGGGATAAGGGAGAATGACAGGGGGTGGGGGCAGGAGGAGAGGGGATAAGGGAGAATGACAGGGGGTGGGGGCAGGAGGAGAGGGGGATAAGGGAGAATGACAGGGGGTGGGGGCAGGAGGAGAGGGGGATAAGGGAGAATGACAGGGGGTGGGGGCAGGAGGAGAGGGGGATAAGGGAGAATGACAGGGGGTGGGGGCAGGAGGAGAGGGGGATAAGGGAGAATGACAGGGGTGGGGGCAGGAGGAGAGGGGGATAAGGGAGAATGACAGGGGTGGGGGCAGGAGGAGAGGGGGATAAGGGAGAATGACAGGGGTGGGGGCAGGAGGAGAGGGGGATAAGGGAGAATGACAGGGGGTGGGGGCAGGAGGAGAGGGGGATAAGGGAGAATGACAGGGGGTGGGGGCAGGAGGAGAGGGGGATAAGGGAGAATGACAGGGGTGGGGGCAGGAGGAGAGGGGGATAAGGGAGAATGACAGGGGTGGGGGCAGGAGGAGAGGGGATAAGGGAGAATGACAGGGGTGGGGGCAGGAGGAGAGGGGGATAAGGGAGAATGACAGGGGGTGGGGGCAGGAGGAGAGGGGATAAGGGAGAATGACAGGGGGTGGGGGCAGGAGGAGAGGGGGATAAGGGAGAATGACAGGGGTGGGGCAGGAGGAGAGGGGATAAGGGAGAATGACAGGGGGTGGGGGCAGGAGGAGAGGGGGATAAGGGAGAATGACAGGGGGTTGGGGCAGGGAAAAAACTTTGATCCTGCTTATCTCTTCTTCTTCAGCTTACAAGCTTTGCTTCGTTTTCTCTCTCTGTCTCCTCTCTCTCTGTCTCCTTCTCTCTCTCTCTGTCTCCTCTCTCTCCTTCTCTCTCTCTGTCTCATTCTCTCTCTCTCTGTCTCCTCTCTCTCTGTCTCATTCTCTCTCTCTCTGTCTCCTCTCTCTCTGTCTCCTCTCTCTCTCTCTGTCTCCTCTCTCTTCTGCTACTTTTAGTTAGAAAAGTCCTTCTCTAAGGGGAAGTGAGTGGGTGCTTGAGAGTGGGGGAGCTAAGGGTGAGCGAAAAGAGGAGAGTGAAAGAGTGAGTGAGTCAGGGAGAGAACCAGTGTGATGAATACCCCGCTCAACCCCCATAATATCTTAAAACTACCCCCTCCTCACCATAGCTACAGCTGCTCTCAATTCAATTGAAAGGGCTTTATTGTTATGGGAAACACATGTTTACATTGCCAAAGCAAGTGTAATCGATAATATTACAAAAGTGAAATAAACAGTAAAAAATAAACAGTTAACATTACACTCAAAAAAGTTCTATAGGAAATGAGACATTTCAAATGTCATATTATGTCTATTTACAATCTTGTAACGATGTGCAAATGCTCCGGTTCCTGCTCACTCTCCACCCACACAACAGACCTAGCAGAAGAACATTCAACGCATCCAGAGCCTGCCTGCCTGCCTGCCTGCCTGCCTGCCTGCCTGCCTGCCTGCCTGCCTGCCACACTCTAAAACACAAATAGCAAATGCCCTAAGATTTGCTCGCACACTAGCATGCACACAAACAAACACATAGAAAGCGAGCTCATACACACAGTTGCGCAAGTGTGCACGCATACACACACACTGATAACCGTCAGGGCCATGTACAAACACACGTACACCCCCACTCTTCCATGGGCATGAAGTTACCACAGTGTAAAGTTACAGTATGAGATGAGGAAGAGAGAGAGAGGCAGGTGTGGGGTGGGGGCCCCTCAGTTCTAACACTACTGTAATAGGATGTCCTTCTATGTGAGACAGAGACTCAGTCATTTTCCCTAAAGGTACAACATGTCCACACAATGCAAAGACACATGACAGAAAATACTCCATTAAGAATGACAGACCACATAATGTGAACGTATAACATACTTTTGTGACGTACTTTCATGAAGCATCTATGTAGAACTTACGAACACTTTATGAATACTCTATAAAGCCTTTATAAGTTATTTTCAAAATGGGAAGCATCTTTTTTGAGACGTTGGGAAAGATAGGCTACATTATTAACAGCACTTGCAGGCAGATATTGGTTATACACCTGCATACTATGCATTATTAATGAATTCTGTTGACTGTAACTGAAGAAGCAGAGGAGCCTGACGTTTCAATCCAAGATAATGCCCTCTGACGTCATGTTTCTCTGTGTGGGCTGGAGGTTAATATAGGGCCAGCAATACATGTCATGGTGCAAATGTACATAGAAGAATGCTGGTGAGGGTGATCACAGTGTGGGCTTTGGCAGCAAATCAAGTGTTGATGGGGTGCAACGGTACTGTACTACTGTTACCCCACTGTGATAGTTCAAATAGCCACAGAGAGAGAGAGAGACAGAGGGAGAAAGAGAGTGACTAACTGCAGTCTGTATATCCAGTCACATTTCCCCTCTATCCTCTTCCCTCTCTGCTCCCCCTCTCCTCTTCTCTCTCTCCTCTCCTCTTCCCTCTATCCTCTCCTCTTCCCACTCTCCTCTACCCTCTCCTCTTCCCTCCTCCTCTCCTCTTCCCTCTCCTCTCTCCTCTCTCCTCTCTCCTCTCCCCTCTCCTCTACCCTCTCCTCTTCCCTCTCTCCTCTCCTCTTCCCTCTCTCCTCTCCCCTCTTCTCTTCCCTCTCCTCTCCCCTCTCCTCTTCCCTCTCTCCTCTCCCCTCTTCTCTTCCCTCTCCTCTCCCCTCTCCTCTTCCCTCTCTCCTCTCCCCTCTCCTCTTCCCTCTCTCCTCTCCCCTCTCCTCTCCCCTTTCCTCTTCCCTCTCTCCTCTCCCCTCTCCTCTACCCTCTACCCTCTCCTCTTCCCTCTCCTCTCCCCTCTTCTCTTCCCTCTCCTCTACCCTCTTCTCTTCCCTCTCCTCTCCCCTCTCCTCTACCCTCTCTCCTCCCCCCTTTCCTCTTCCCTCTCTCCTCTCCCCTCTCCTCTACCCTCTCCTCTTCCCTCTCCCCTCTCCCCTCTTCTCTTCCCTCTCCTCTCCCCTCTCCTCTACCCTCTTCTCTCCCCTCTCCTCTCCCCTCTCTCCTCTCCCCTTTCCTCTTCCCTCTCTCCTCTCCCCTCTCCTCTACTCTCTCCTCTCCCCTCTTCTCTTTCCTCTCCTCTCCCCTCTCCTCTTCCCTCTCTCCTCTTCCCTCTCTCCTCTCCCCTCTCCTCTCCCCTTTCCTCTTCCCTCTCTCCTCTTCCCTCTCTCCTCTCTCCTTTTCCCTCTCTCCTCTCTCCTCTCTTCTCTCCCCAGTGGGCAGAATTGGAGAAGTGATAACGTGTCATGTTGAAAATAACAACAGCAGAAGTAACTTGTCTCTTCATTTGTTGTTTAATATGCAAATCAGGTCTGCGTTGGCGGATGGAAAGGCAGCTACAGCGCTAGTCTCTATGGTGTGGGTGATGACTAATACCATTTAACATAGCTTAGGATGGATGCTGCTGAAAGCCACAGGGAACCAAGAGAATAAATCGATGCAGGGTTTCTGAGAATGAAAAGGCAGTAAGTAGAATGCTGTGCTGATTCATTCCCTCGGGATATGATGACCATGCTCTATTTGATCAATAAAAGGGAATGTCTTGAGTTGTCCCTTTTACTGGAGCTAAGTGACTGTTCACCAAACACTGTAACATCAAAGCAGCATGGTAGCCTAACCTACATGAGGTCAGGGGGTTCACAGACTATCAGGTTCAACTTCAGACTTCAAACTCAGGCTATGTGTAGGGCTATATGTAGGGCTATGTGTAGGGCTATGTGTAGGGCTATATGTAGGGCTATGTGTAGGGCTATGTGTAGGGCTATGTGTAGGGCTATGTGACCTTCTGCATTCTATTCTTAGTATTGTACCAACTATGCAAGTGAATAACAATAACTTTATTCAATAGGTCTACAATTTACACTTGCACCAAGTTGTTTTACTATGGGGCTTTTCCCAATCAAATAATCTTATCTCCCACAAAAACATCTACCTATTCCCATACTACAATAGCCCACTTACAAGACGTTTGTTCTATACAGAATATAGAACTCTGTAGAAATCTACAGAATGACCTGACCTAGGAGTAGAATTGTGTCTATGGGGTGTGTACCACAGTGTACATTCTTTACACAGATACATTTCTATGAGATGTCCTTGGGGGAAACTGGCATGTGAAATAGATGTGGGCATTGACACTCATCATATTAGATCCAGAAGGGGACAGAACCATAACACCCGTTGTCTTCTTAACCTTGACTGATACAAGACGGAATTAGAAGCAGTAGAGGCGGATGGATTGCTGTCAATTCTATTAGAATGATTTACACCTTTGTGTAATCAATGTAGGTCCGTGCTTATGACTCCATCGCTCAATCAGTGGAGAAGCGCAGCGCAGCAGTCTGTTTGATGGAACGGGATGGGAATGCCTTACTTGCAGATCAGCATGCATTCATATTTAATAACAACCAATCTTGTCAAGAGATCTGGGTCTACACACACACTGACCTGTTGCCTGCGGGATGTCGCAGAGCCATCCGAGGCTGCGCTCTCGAGGTTTTCCTCCTGTTTATCAGTGATGACAGTCACCGTTGTATCGGTGCTGCTGGTGTCTTTGAGGTCTAGTTCCGCATCGATCATGTCTAGATGCTGTCCCCGGAGCAGGTCCAGCTCTAGGATTCCGGCCAGGGTCGCTTTCAGCCGCTCGCCAATCCGAACCCGCTCAGTGCCCGACCAGAGCGAATTCACACAGCTGCGGCGGCCAGCCATTGTGGCGGATGAATCGGCGGTGCTTGAAGAGCTTGGTGAGCTCATGAGCTTGGTCTCAATCACAATGGGCTATGTGGTCCAGCACAAGTCAGTGCAACATATGTTCTGACAATCAACAATAGCAACATTGTATCCTCCCGCCCAGCTCAACCAATGATTTGTTAACTATATCTCACCCATAAGACTATAGGCTACATTGAAGCATGCTGACTAAAGATTCACATGTATAACAAACACTAAGGAGATTATCAAATCATATTCCATCTTAATCCTCTATTGGTTTCATATTATGATCACCCAACTGTAACCGACCAACAGGAAAGATGTCAGAAACCTGGTAGTGTGGTGCTGGGACAACAACCTCTCCCCCAATGTCAGCAAGACCAAGGACCTGATTGGGGACTTCAAGAAACAGGGGCTGCAGTGGAGAGGGTCAAGAGTTTCAAGTTCCTCAGTGTCCACATCACTGAGAACTTAACATGTCCCTCTCACACCAGCACAGTCATGAAGAAAGCATGGTAGTGCCTCTTCTCTCTCAGAAGGCTGATACGATTTGGCATGGCCCCTCAGATCCTTAGGAACTTTTACAGCTGCACCATCGAGAGCATCCTGACTGGTTGTATCACCGTCTGGTATGGCAGCTGCACCTGTAAGGTGACCTGTAAGGCCCTACAGAGGGTGGTTTGGGCGGCCCAGAGCGTCACTGGAAGTGAGCTCCCAGCCATCCAGGACCTTCATGCCAGACGGTGTCTGAGAAAGGCCTGTTCTCCATGCTGTTGCCATAAGATTGTTAAAAGACTAACAACTACTGCCCCCCGCGCTTCTGCTAAAATGATTATTGATTGAATTTATTATTACCACTACGCTTCTGCTAAAATGATTATTGATTAGATTTATGATTACCACTACACTGCTGTTTATTGATTATTGATTCGATTTATGATTACCACTACACTGTTGTTTATTGATTATTGATTAGATTTATGATTACCACTACACTGCTGTTTATTGATTATTGATTCGATTTATGATTACCACTACACTGTTGTTTATTGATTATTGATTAGATTTATGATTACCACTACACTGTTGTTTATTGATTATTGATTAGATTTATGATTACCACTACACTGTTGTTTATTGATTATTGATTCGATTTATGATTACCACTACACTGCTGTTTATTGATTATTGATTAGATTTAAGATTACCACTACACTGTTGTTTATTGATTATTGATTAGATTTATGATTACCACTACACTGCTGTTTATTGATTATTGATTAGATTTATGATTACCACTACACTGCTGTTTATTGATTATTGATTAGATTTATGATTACCACTACACTGCTGTTTATTGATTATTGATTGCCATTACTTTTAGTATCTTTCTATTTCATCTTGCTACTGGTTACTATTACTTCAGTTTACATGTACACTATAAATTACCACTAGTATATTACCACAGTATATTACCACTAGATAATTACCACTAGTATATTACAGCTAGTATATTACAACTAGTATATTGTCACTAGTATAGTACCACTAGTATATTACCACAGTATATTACCACTAGATAATTACCACTAGTATATTACAACTAGTATATTGTCACTAGTATAGTACCACTAGTATATTACCACAGTATATTACCACTAGATAATTACCACTAGTATATTACAGCTAGTATATTACAACTAGTATATTGTCACTAGTATATTACCACAGTATATTACCACTAGATAATTACCACTAGTATATTACAGCTAGTATATTACAACTAGTATATTGTCACTAGTATAGTACCACTAGTATATTACCACAGTATATTAGCACTAGATAATTACCACTAGTATATTACAGCTAGTATATTACAACTAGTATATTGTCACTAGTATAGTACCACTAGTATATTACCACAGTATATTATCACTAGTATATTACCACTAGTATATTACAGCTAGTATATTACAACTAGTATATTGTCACTAGTATAGTAGCACTAGTATATTACCACAGTATATTACCACTAGATAATTACCACTAGTATATTACAGCTAGTATATTACAACTAGTATATTGTCACTAGTATAGTACCACTAGTATATTACCACAATATATCGACACTAGTATATTACCACTAGTATATTACCACACTATATTACCACTAGTATATTACCACTAGTATATTACCACAGTATATTACCACAGTATATTACCACTAGTGTATTACCACTAGTATATTACCACAGTATATTACCACTAGTATATTACCACTAGTATATTACCACAGTATATTACCACTAGTGTATTACCACTAGTATATTACCACTAGTATATTACCACAGTATATTACCACTAGTATATTACCACTAGTATATTACCACTAGTATATTACCCCTAGTGTATTACCACTAGTATATTACCACTAGTATATTACCACTAGTATATTACCACTAGTATATTACCACTAGTGTATTACCACTAGTATATTACCCTAGTGTATTACCACTAGTATATTACCACTAGTATATTACCACTAGTATATTACCACATTATATTAAAACTAGTATATTACCACAGTATATTACCACTAGTATATTACCACTAGTATATTACCCCTAGTGTATTACCACTAGTATATTACAGTTAGTATATTACAGTTAGTATATTATTGTTTATCCTGCTACCAGTGACTTTCTCCTCATCTCTGATAGAGGAATTTTTAAATTCCCTTATGTTTTATTATCAAAGCCAATCAAATTCGCACTCATTTCTAATTCATGATAAGTTGTAAGTTTATCATTTGCATGAATTAGCAAGAGACCAGTCTTAAAAAACAAGTTCAGCATTTATTCTTGATGAGTACTAAATGCTCACACACATTACCACAGGTTATAAACTGAAAATGACGTCAGCGTTTTCCAAACTTTCCATTTCACAAACAGAGGGCCCCTCTAATTCTCAAGCCTCCGCGTTATCAGCACGAAGTCAAGGCCAGTCAGCATAAATCAACATTCCCGACCATTTTGGAGATGGCCCGTTCCCACCACCTGGAGATTTGTACAACTGAATGAACTTAAAGAACAGACCTTCATTGTTACTAAACTTCTTGACTACATTATATACAATTGTGAAAGGGAGCAAGAGGGACAGTACATTATAGCATTCGCACTAGTCAGTTTCTGATTGGAATGTATACATAATTAGTCATTTCAAACATATTTTCCTCTATCAATCCTCCCTTTGATCAAATATTATACATTCAATTCTACATCTAGTTTTATTTAATCATAAAAAATGAAAGTATAAACGAACTTATCTAACCTTTTTATAGAGGTTTATCAGATTATCATATGAATAGACAAATAATCAACAAATCAATTATAAATGTTTATCCAACTCTCCACATTTCATTAATCAATTCTAACCTTAACTCCAACTGTTTTTAAACCTACATCAGAATCATAACACTTCCTTCCGGATTTTCGTCACGGCCTTCATTAAAAAAACAGTTTAATCATGGAAACAAATTACAATCTAATTCCCCTTTATCTCAACACTAGCCTCATCAAACATAAATTCCCCACAAATGACAGATCCGGATTCGTCCACTTCCTCTGTAGACATGCCTTCAAGTCCTCCACAGGTCAGAATCTGGAATCGGCCCATAACGCACCATCTGTTGGGTCCTTGATCTTTCCAGAGTCCTGGAAACAAGGCCTCGCACACAGGGAATTAGACAACAGCCGCATAAAATTAAAACAGTCATACAGGTAGATACAGCCCAAAACACCGTGATTACAACACTTTTCCATTTTCCAAATGTACTATCAAACCAATTAGTCAGGGAAGGATCCACCCCAGAGTTTTCTGCCAACTCGTGAGCCAGGGTGGTCAAACCAGCTAAGGCTTTGGTCACAGATCCGTCCGGAGCTGTGTCATTCGGGATGAAAGTACAACACATGTTCCCGAAGATCACACATACTCCTCCCTTTTCAGCCAATAACATATCCAATGCAATTCTATTCTGCCAAGCCATCAGACTGGTTGCTTCAGTCTGTTCTGCCAACCCTTTAATCGCATCTCTGGAATAATTGATAAAGCGCTGTTGATTATAATAAATATAATTAATCCAGTCTACATTCTTATTGAGAGTAGACCACCAAAAATACTTGATTCTAATCCTGCTAGTATCTGATTTCTTGCCTTGAACTCATCCGGCACCCCTCGTGGAACCCCAATGTTATCAATATATACTCTGTCGTCAAAAGACCCCGATGGAGCATCCCTTCTCTCTCGTTTGACTAACTTCATGTCTTGGTGTTGTATGAGTGTAAAGGCATTCCTATATGTACTAGAGCACATAGTCCAGTCCAATCAGTCGGTAATACCGGCCACAAATTCATTCCCCCGCACAACCACCAGATATATATGCCATTTAGCAGACACTTTTATCCAAAGCGACTTACAGTCATGTGTGCATACATTCTACGTATGGGTGGTCCCGGGAATCGAACCCACTACCCTGGCGTTACAAGCGCCATGCTCTACCAACTGAGCTACAGAAGGACCACTATGTCAGCCCTGGCCACCTTCAACATTTTGAAATCTCCAGAGTTCAACCAGCCTGTCAAATCAGACATGTTCTCGTCAGTGGTAATATTCTCTGTCTTATTGCAGGTACCAACTTCCCCCACGTATTTCCCGTGTGTACTGTATCTGGCCAAACAGTAATATTCTCCTCTTGTCACGGTAAAGGGAGGAAGTCTTGATTTAAATGGAACCTGGAGATATAAATAGTGTAAATCAATACAGCTATCATTACTTGGCATTCCTGCTTTCATGAACAGCTTTACCATACATGCCATTCCCTTAGGGGAATTAATTCCGTTCAGTGGGAAAGGGATAGTTGTTAACTGTGGTTTTGCATAACATTCATCTTTAGCCACTGATCTGGCCGTATATTGAATCCATTCCAACCAAATTGAGTGTATGGGTTTACATAGCCATCTCTTTCAGTGTGAGCTATGACCTGGCTCCACGACCTACAGGATGATTTACACAAATATTTCCCATAGAGTCCCATGGTTCTAGACTGCCAAGGGGTGAAAGACCCCAATTGATCTACACACATTTTTACTGAGAGATCCTTGCCCAATTCCACCCTCACTTCCTTACTATTTTGTTTCAGTGACCTTCTGAGAATCTTAGGTAACATCCCATTTCCCTCATCTAGCACATGAGTCAAATTATCCTCTTTGGCACTTTCCGGGGGATCATGGTGAATCAGGAATATGGCCCCCACAATAAAACAGCTCAGGACGGTCAGTGCACACGTGAAGCCCCACCCTCTCCCCGAGAACATATCAACAGCCAGAGGCCAAGCCATCACTTCACTTCTATGAACGCTCACAGCTGGGGAAAGGTCAGGTATAGGGAATCTTCAGAAGGAGTTTGACCCCGTTCCATATTGGTCACGGTTCCTCTCCTCCTCCTGTGACCGCTCGACAGTGCCAGTATGACCCACCCTCTTACAATGTGTGACATGTACCCAGGTAGCTCTTTCGGCTATTCTCACAGCGAAGGCAGTCACCAGTAGTACTTGGAATGGTCCCTCCCACCGAGGCTGCTTCCATTTTTTTTTTTTTTTTCTTCAGTGATCGGATCCAGATCCAGTCTCCTGGTTGAATCTCGTGTGCCACCTCCCTCTGTAGTTCTCCTGCTGGGCATAAAACTTTTGACATACGGGTTTGATTAATGAACCACCTCCTCATGTGTTCCACCATACTGCTTTCTATTTCTACATTTGCTTCCTCCAATCGCCCTAATTGGGACATTCTATAGGGTCTACCAAAAACCTTCTCAAATGGAGATAGCCCCTCCCTATCAGGGGTTATTCTAATAGTCATTAACACTATGGGCAGGCATTTTATCCAGTTCATTCCAGTACTTAGGTGTGTTTTCCTTAATCGACCTTTTACCGATCGATTCATGTTCTCGATAAGGCCAGCGCTTTGGGGGTGATAAGAACAATGTTTCTTCATATTTATATCCAATTTCTGACCTATATGATCAATTACTTGATTAGAAAAATGGGAACCATTGTCGCTATAAATAGTTTTCTGGTAATCCGAATCGCGGAATTATCTCCTGACATAATGCTCTAGCCACTGTTTCTGCGTCTGCTGAGGATGTAGGAAACGCTTCTACCCATTTGGTATATTTATCAATTATTGTTAAACACCACTTCTTGTTTTCACTCTTAGTTAATTCAATATAGTACACCGTGAGCAAAAGTTTTTAAAATAGTTAGTTATTCCATATGCTACAAAGTGCTGTTTAACCATTCCTACCATCCCCCCTGTTGATACATGGCTTTGCCCATGTATCAATACAGCAGCATATTTAAACAGTGACTTAGGTAAAACAGGTAGATTCCCTTTATGCCAAATACCTCCTCTATCTACAGCTCCCATTCTGACCCATTTAGTAACTTATTTACCCACTATGTTATCTTTGCTCTTCCTGGCCCCCTCTAACTTCTCTGCTCTCCCACCTTCAAGGTCTCTGCGGTGCGGGGAGGGCTCCTCTGTATGTTTCTCATGTTTTCCAAATTTGAACTACATGGGAACTACAAACCCATGGACCCTCTTTTAGAAAAAAAAAAAATGTCTATGAGCGGCTTTTCTCCAAATTCCTTAATCAATCTATCTTAATCCCAACAATAATCCTAACTCCTCATAGATGTCCTATATTCCTGTTAAATATAATACTATTTAAAAACTTATAATCTAATAGATGCTAACCATATTAAAAATCCTTCCTACACTAACAAGCCCTCTCCTTGGGGACCCTCAGTATTCTATCTGACAATAACATGGGTTTAATATGTGTTGCAAAGTGTGGAATAAAACTTTGGTCCTGGAAAACAGAGTAAAGCAGAACAAAGCATTCTTATACCCCATCTGGTCCTCTCAGCTATTCTTATCCAGCATCAGGTGGGCACCATGCCACCCTTCACGACAGGGAGAACAAACATACATGGGTCATCCTCAGTCAGTAAATAATACAGGAATTAGGGTCAGAAATCCAGTAACCACCATACCGGTATACTTACCAAACCAGTCTCCCAACCAGGGTGGACAGTCAGACTCCTCTACCCCCGCCATGGTCCTCATCTCAGCAGATAGTGCATCAAGCCCATTTAAGGCCCTTAGATATACTACCATCTGGCCTAGTGTTATTAGGGATATACGTACAACATTGTTCACTGAACATTTGTAGACTCCCCCCTGACTAGCAAGAAGCATATTCTAAGCAAGTCCATTCTGTATAAGACAGCCACAAATTGTCCCTACCATCAAAACCAGTCTCCGTGCCTCATTGATCAATAGCTGAATAGTCTAACATTAATTACCTGAATGGGATTTTTAGCATAGTGGTGACAGGTTCGGTCCAGGGGTGATAGAGGAGTGTGTCTGGCCCCGCCCGATCCGTCTGAGACCTCCGGTTTTGGCAGTACCTTAATAGAAAACACACCCACCGTGTCTGTCCCGGTCCCTTGCAGTCCGGGGGTGCAAGTGCCTGCATCAGAGAGCTTAATAGTTTTGATGGTTAGTAGGATTTCATCACCTTTACAAAGTTCAACAGTGCTCCCAGGTTTCCCCATATCATGGAAAGCCTATCCACCTTTGTGGGGTCCCCTATGCTATAAGATATCCTCTTCTCCAGTCCCAAAACTGTCCCAAGTAGATTATCATACGGACACCCTCCCCTATTACACAGGTAATGTCTCCCGTCTTTTGACACTCCTGTAACCGAGTGTTAAAACCAAACAAAAATATCTCAATTTCTTCCCTGCCCTGTTGGCTCTAAATATGTTATCTTCCACTATTTATTCTCAATGATAAATATGACTTTCTCTCTGTTACAATACCAAATCCCTAATAGCCCATTCAAAAAACTTCACAGCTAATGTTATAAGACAGAATCCTGAACCACTTTCTCATTTGCGTTTCAAACCGTAATTCTAACCCTCAAACAAAACTGCTTCATTTCTAATGAATTTACCTTAATACTAGTAACTCAATATGACCCCATTCATTATACAAATGACTCTCCCCCGAGGCTGATCAGACCTTGGGAGCCAGTCATGATAAGGTCAAAAGGTCATACCATATTAGGCATAAAGAACCCTTTATCTTTTGAATAGAAATAGTCACCTGTATAATTCAAACCCATAAAAAAACATCTCATACGGTTCCATATGTGAGCCTGTCTCTTTAAAATACCCTTGCACTAAACAAACAGTTCTAACAGTTGTTCCATGTGTATAATTTGCAGACCTTTTTCAATTTGGTCGTTTAAAGCTTCTCTCCCCAAAGTTATAATCCCAGGAGGCCTCTGAAGTGTGCCACCACACCCCTAACTATCATTCCCTAATGCTATTTCGAATCAGAAACTCAATAAGTGAACTATAACTAAACCTAATGATAATTCCCCTTTGACTCAAATCATTAATCATAAGTTTTAAACATCGTCTACGGATATGTTTACTTAAATGACCATGCTACCTTTAGATACAATTAACCCGGTAACATTATTATCCAATGCATTACTTTTTCTCTCTGCCGCAAATGTCATACATTTCACAGTGTAAGGAATCCGTAATTTAATCCCCGATATTTAATAAATATGCATTCGCATTCTCTCATGGCTCCTTTAATTTACTTATCTTGGGTAACTTTCATCCGTTCCGGAACAAAGAGTTCTACCTAAACCCGCCAGAACACACTGTTCAACTAAGTTAAATCAAACCCAAAAATTGACTATAACCAATAAACAAATAAACAAAACACTTTTATCTCAACTTCTGAAAGGTTTACTCGAAGCCTCGATACACACTCTAATAGCCATACAGTTTGCTCCGTTATTGCCAGTTTTCTGGTGACAAAAGTGTCGTGCTAGTGACGTCATCATCAAGCGCTCAATCTGCCAATTCGTAGCGACTTCAAATGAATTGTAAATAATTATTGTTCGATTAACAAAACCTAATTTGTCACATCTGTTCAAATTCTGAATTATAATTTACCACCCCAACCAATCGTCTCTAAATTCGCCAATTTTATAAAATCTTTTCGATGGGCATAAATCATAATTGTCTCTTTGTTATCATTTAGAATCCATTTTGCTCTAAATACCTGTCTCGTCTTTGACTTAGTATTTTAATTACAACTCTATTCCCAATACGTTATTCACTTGTCTAATTACAACTCAGACCAGCATTAGCGAGAATGCAGAGAATGCCTTGTCTCTGGGAACAGGGAATTTACTCCTACAACGACACCCAATAATTCTTATGATCCCTTCACGTCGTTCGTTTTAAATCTCTTGATGTATCATGTAACTTATTTTTCTCTCTTCGAATTGTCGTCCCACAATATTTTTTTCCCACTGTCATACACTCAAACCACTGTGATTACCGTGCACTGTCCCTTTAAGATAAGACTTTTCCTTTGTTCCCCGCAATGAGAACGGAAACCAGATCGTTTTTAGAATACGTTACTTTTTTGTTCAAATTCACTGGCGTTACCTTAACCAAACATCAATAATCAGAAAAACAATCACAACTTCTTACGATTAAACTATTCTTACCTAATTTATAGTCAAAAGCGTTGCACTATATAGCCCCATTTGAGTGTCGAGCAATTCCGTTGCTTGGCTATAGACACAAATCTGCCCGCCTTTGTAAAATATATATTCCCTATTCCGATTGAGTTCAGTTTTAAATTATAATCAGAGTAAACCCAACCGAACTTCTCAATTTAATTTACCCCAACATTTAACGTACCCTGTTTTTGTTTTAAACTTCTCATGTCAATTGATTCATAAATAGCCATAACGTCCAGGCAGGCTGGAATTGTATTGTATCTCTCCGTTATCCCCTTTTTCACAGTTAATTGTATTTGTTACTCCGACATCTAGACAACAGAAAATAGCCCAAATTTAAACGCCCAAAGTTTTTCCTCAGTTCCCTTTCTTTACTCGATTGTCGCCTCTGACTTCCCTACAGTTAAATTACAACCTGTTGATGATTTTTTTTTGTGGAGTGTTACACTCCCAATTTTGTTACAATTAAAACATCTTGTATTTTTCTTTTTCACATTATTACCACATTCCTTATGTATTTGTTTTACCAGGAATTCTAACTTTTCGACATCTAGGCGTCCGTCAAGACCATACCTTTTTCCCCATTTAGGACAGAAATCTACATTCCTTCTATCTTTTTTGTTTCATATAACGGTAATCTTCCGTCTCTTCAGAAAGCAGTTTAGAAGGGTTACTACCCATTATAGTAAATTCCTGCCCCTCCTACTAATTCCAATTTTCAACCCTTTATGTTAATTTCTCTTTATTGGAATCCTTATCTACTTACGCCTAGTAATTCCAATATCTAACACCTTATGGTTAATATCTATTTTATTGGGATCCTCATTTACTGAAGCCTGACATTAAGTTTCACCCGTATACGTTACATTACTGTTCCTTTAGGACTTTTGCTAAGATTGCCGCTCCAAATCAGCCTATTTGTAGGGTTGACCGAAGACAAATAGACGGAGTCTCAAGAGTCTCCGTCCACTCATCGTTCAATCTGATATTAGTTTTCACCCGTATACATGATCAATGTTCCTATAGGACTTTGAACTTAATATCGCCCCAAATATAGCGTAATCTGTAGAGTTGATTGAAAATGACCAACGGAAAAGCAACTCAATTGTTCCCCATAATCTACTATATATCTATGGGGTCACTTGTTCCGTCTCTCCGCTGGATACATTGTTCAATCTGACATTTAACTCACCCGTATACAGTAATCCTCGTTCCTTTAGGACTTTTAACTTGAAATATCGCCCCAAATACAACCTACTTGTAAAGTTGACCGAAGACAAATGGATCGAGGCCAGTCCCAAAACCAATCCTGCAGTGTCTATTCTTGAAAGCTGATGGCATAAAATCACCTGTTCCGTTTCTTCCCACGGAACCTCAACCACACGATCACTTTTCACTATCAAGAACACCGACTACTAAAAACCGGGAAAGACCCCCGTCCATTCATCGCTCACTCTGACATTTAGTTTTCACCCGTATACAGTGATCACTGTTCTCTATAGGACTTTGAACTACAATGTCGCTCCAAGCATAGCCTATTTGTAGAGTTGACTTTTAAACTGAGAACAACTTAAATCACTCTATGATAATTTAAATCATTCTCCCTTAATCAAGAATAAAACATACTGACCTTATCGCCGACTGGGAAAGCAATGTTCGTTGTATCTAGTCACTCTCTCTGTCCTCTGTGGTAATACGCAGGCCTGTTTCAATTTTTAACCTCAATTCAGAGGTCAGGTCTTTAGTAAAACGAGTCGAACTCGTCCGTGCACGATTTTCCAGCTTACTACCCCCAGGCACAGAGAGAGATGTTTAGATCCGTCTCGAAGGACCAAATTGATAGAGGAATTTTTAAATTCCCTTATGTTTTATTACCAAAGCCAATCAAATTCGCACTCATTTCTAATTCATGATAAGTTGTAAGTTTATCATTTGCATGAATTAGCAAGAGACCAGTCTTAAAAAACAAGTTCAGCATTTATTCTTGATGAGTACTAAATGCTCACACACATTACCACAGGTTATAAACTGAAAATGACGTCAGCGTTTTCCAAACTTTCCATTTCACAAACAGAGGGCCCCTCTAATTCTCAAGCCTCCGCGTTATCAGCACGAAGTCAAGGCCAGTCAGCATAAATCAACATTCCCGACCATTTTGGAGATGGCCCGTTCCCACCACCTGGAGATTTGTACAACTGAATGAACTTAAAGAACAGACCTTCATTGTTACTAAACTTCTTGACTACATTATATACAATTGTGAAAGGGAGCAAGAGGGACAGTACATTATAGCATTCGCACTAGTCAGTTTCTGATTGGAATGTATACATAATTAGTCATTTCAAACATATTTTCCTCTATCAATCTCCCACCTACATGTAGATTTCTACCTCAATACTCCAGTATCCCTGCACATTGTACATGTGGTATTGGCACTGACCCTGTATACAGCTTCCTCTCTTATGTTTACATTTACATTTACATTTAAGTCATTTAGCAGACGCTCTTATCCAGAGCGACTTACAAATTGGTGCATACACCTTATGACAACCAGTGGAACAGCCACTTGCATCTAAATCTTATGTTTTCTTTATTATACAGTGCCTCTGGAAAGTATTCACACCCCTGGACTTTTTCCATGTTTAAATCATCAATCTACACACAATACCCCATAATGACAAAGTGAAAACAGGTTTTTAGAAATGTTTGCAATTTTATTAAAAATTTAAAACAGAAATACCTTATTTACATAACTATTCATACTCTTTGATATGAGAATCAAAATTGAGCTCAGGTGCATCCTATTTCCAATGATTATCCCTGAGATGCTTCTACAACTTGATTGGAGTCCACCTGTGGTATATTCAATTGATTGGACATGATTTGGAAAGGCACACACCTGTCTATATAAGGTCCCACAGTTGACAGTCCAACTGAGCAATCGGGGGACAAGGGCCTTGGTCAGGGAGGTGACCAGGAACCCGATGGTCACAGACAGAGCTTTAGAGTTCCTCGGTGGAGATGGGAGAACCTTCCAGCACTCCACCAATTGGGCCTTTATGGTAGAGTGGCCAGACTGAAGCCACTCCTCCGTAAAAGGCGCATGACAGCCTGCTTGGAGTTTGCTAAAAGACACCTAAAGACTCTCAGACCATGAGAAACAAGATTCTCTGGTCTGATGAAATCAAGATTAAGCTATTTTCCTGAATGCCAAGCGTCACATCTGGATGAAACCTGGCACCAGCCCTACGGTGAAGCATGGTGGTGGCAGCATCATGAGGTGGGGATGTTTTCAGTGTCAGGGACTGGGATACTAGTCAGGATCGAGGGAAAGATGAACGGAGCAAAGTATAGAGAGATCCTTGATGAAAACCTTCTCCAGAGCGCTCAAGGTTCCCTTCCAACCGGACAATGACCCTAAGCACACAGCCAAGACAACGCAGGAGTGGCTTCGGGACAAGTCTCTGAATATCCTTGAGTGACCCAGCCAGAGTCCGGACTTGAACCTGATCGAACATCTCTGGAGAGACTTGAACATAGCTGGGTAAGTTCTGTCCCTTTGGGTTTCAGTATGGGATAAGTTCTGTCCATTTGGGTTACAGTATGGAATAAGTTCTGTCCCTTTGGGTTACAGTATGGGATAAGTTCTGTCCCTTTGGGTTACAGTATGGAATAAGTTCTGTCCCTTTGGGTTACAGTATGGGATAAGTTCTGTCCCTTTGGGTTACAGTATGGGATAAGTTCTGTCCCTTTGGGTTACAGTATGGGATAAGTTCTGTCCCTTTGGGTTACAGTATGGGATAAGTTCTGTCCCTTTGGGTTACAGTATGGAATAAGTTCTGTCCCTTTGGGTTACAGTATGGGATAAGTTCTGTCCCTTTGGGTTACAGTATGGAATAAGTTCTGTCCCTTTGGGTTACAGTATGGGATAAGTTCTGTCCCTTTGGGTTACAGTATGGAATAAGTTCTGTCCCTTTGGGTTACAGTATGGGATAAGTTCTGTCCCTTTGGGTTACAGTATGGGATAAGTTCTGTCCCTTTGGGTTACAGTATGGGATAAGTTCTGTCCCTTTGGGTTACAGTATGGGATAAGTTCTGTCCCTTTGGGTTACAGTATGGGATAAGTTCTGTCCCTTTGGGTTACAGTATGGGATAAGTTCTGTCCCTTTGGGTTACAGTATGGGATAAGTTCTGTCCCTTTGGTTACAGTATGGGATAAGTTCTGTCCCTTTGGGTTACAGTATGGGATAAGTTCTGTCCCTTTGGGTTACAGTATGGGATAGGTTCTGTCCCTTTGGGTTACAGTATGGGATAAGTTCTGTCCCTTTGGGTTACAGTATGGGATAAGTTCTGTCCCTTTGGGTTACAGTATGGGATAAGTTCTGTCCCTTTGGGTTACAGTATGGAATAAGTTCTGTCCCTTTGGGTTACAGTATGGAATAAGTTCTGGTTCTGTCCCTTTGGGTTACAGTATGGAATAAGTTCTGGTTCTGTCCCTTTGGGTTACAGTATGGGATAAGTTCTGTCCCTTTGGGTTACAGTATGGGATAGGTTCTGTCCCTTTGGGTTACAGTATGGGATAAGTTCTGTCCCTTTGGGTTACAGTATGGGATAAGTTCTGTCCTTTTGTATCGGACAGATGCACCTCCCCCTGTCTACTCTGCTGAACACCACTCTGTTATGTCAACCTTCAACCAGCAGAGCGCAATCTTTGCCTATGGGTATACAAATGTGGTTCATTCCAAGAGCCGTTTTGGTTTGGGTCTACAGTAGCTTCTTTGCTCTCTAGATCAATTCTATAATTCATGTATTCTCACTGTACAACAAAGGTGAGAGTATTTCAAAGGGGATTGTTCTCTAATTGTGTAGGTGGAGCAACATTCTCCTACCTAGAGAGCAAGATAAACCAATCCCTAAAGCGCCACTTTACCCCCTTGGGCTTTTCAAGGTGCATACAATGCAAAGGGAGAGACAGAGTTGAAATGTTACAATTTTTAGTTTGCATCCCAATATTATACATCACAGAAGAATGAAATATAACAAAACTGACATAGAAACTGGATTTTCTGAGGGTTTTTTAAACTATGTTTATTAGTTATAAAATTATGAAAAATAGGAATCCCTGAGGCCACAAGGTCATTTGACTGCAGGAAAGAGCTATGGCCTCTAGAAGTGCCAATGATATAAAACACAAAATATGAAGTAACATGCTGTAATGTTTGTAAACACTTTACCTAGCAGCCAACCTGCTTGCACCAATCCCTTGTAATTAAAGTAAAATACTGTGAAATATAAACCCCCCCTTCTACTAATTTCATTCAGTCATCCATTAATTGATTCATTCCAATTATGGTAGCATTGACCTTTTTCAGTATAATACAGTACATTGTACAATATTGTGTTGTGTCATTACACAGTACTTGCTTTGATACCATATTCATATTACAGTAGGTGTACAGTAATATAAAATACAGAATTTTACTTGCCACCAAGCTGCCTGTAAGCTACTGTCAAAATCACAGTAACCCCTTCACAATGTATATCCCCGATAATTACATGGCGTGTGTGTGTGTGTGTGTGTGTGTGTGTGTGTGTGTGTGTGTGTGTGTGTGTGTGTGTGTGTGTGTGTGTGTGTGTGTGTGTGTGTGTGTGTGTGTGTGTGTGTGTGTGTGTGTGTGTGCACACAGAGGGAGGGAGTTAGAGAAAAGGAGAGAGATTGTGAAAACTTCAAAAACAACAAACTCATGCAGACCAACAATGGGCGTTGTGCAATGGTAGTGTATGTTCCATTCCCATCATTCCAGAATGCTGCCCCCATATATCTGTTTTCAAATGTACCCTGTGTGTAGTAAGAAACATGAATACAGTGTCACATTCGTTATAAGGATCGGACCAAGGTGCAGCGTGGGACCAAGGTGCAGCGTGGGACCAAGGTGCAGCGTGGGACCAAGGTGCAGCGTGGGACCAAGGTGCAGCGTGGTATGCGTACATTCTTATTTATTAAAAGAATGAACACTGAACAAAATAACAAAATAACAAAACAAACTGTGAAGCTATACAAATGAGTGCTGACAGGCAACTACACATAGACAATAATCCACGAACACAAAAGGGAAAATGGCTACCTAAATAATGTCGCCAATCAGAGACAACGATAAACAGAAAGAAGAAAAACCACCCCGAGAAGAAAAATGTCTCCCTTCGAGAAATCTATGGAGCTGATGCCTTTCAAACTAAAAGAAATCCTTGGTTGGTTCTTCTATTATAGTCTTTTGTTCTATTCTATAGTCATTCTATTGGTCTATAATAAGGTGGTAATGTTCTTCTGTTATGCTTTTTTGAGTGACAAGAAAACATGAAGTGTGCAGTATTTGTATTAAATTCCCAAACAAGTTACCTGTGAGCAATTTTGCTGCTCTTAACATTATGGTAAATTATTGCGTCCAATAAAATGCAAGGAATGATAACAGTTGTCTATTTGTGTGCTGTAACTGCAAAGGTGAATGTAGAGCATTACCCCCGTGAGAAGACCCTTCCCCTACTGGACAAGACCAAATTCCTGGTTCCATTCCAGCTGACCTTGGGTCAGTTTGTCTGTCTACTCAGGTGAGCACTGGTTGGGTGTGTGTGAAAAAGGATGTGTATTATGAGGAAATCAATGTGCATTTGCTGACAGTCTCTGTGTGTGTGTGTGTGTGTGTGTGTGTGTGTGTGTGTGTGTGTGTGTGTGTGTGTGTGTGTGTGTGTGTGTGTGCTCAGGCCAATGAAGCGGCATGCAGATTGTTCAATGCTAGGAGGCAGTATATATACAGTATAGGTTATATACTGAATCATAGGCTGCAAGAGGTTACTTAAGGACATTTCCAGAGGCTCACTGACACACCAAACTATGGGCTCCTTCTTCACTGTCTGAAAGATCTGTCCTCACCTTGCTTCCTCTCTTTCACTGCACTGATCTGGAAGAACTCACCAGGTGAAGCCAGTCCAGGCAATGATGAGCTTCCACCATATTGTTTTCACCTGTCAAGTCTTTGACGAGGAAGTGACAGTGTAGGGGAGGAAAGGTTGGATTTTCAATCAATTGAGATTAAACTATGGATTCTGTTCTCCCACCCTTCTACCTGATGAATGGCCTGTGAATCACTGTACTGCACCTCCGTCCTTCTCTTGTTTAGTTTCTGACCCGTTCCTGCTCTGCCGGAGTTGGACTGAGATGATTGGACTCTATTTGATTTATTGATTTATTCAATGAGATTTAAGAAATAGAAAGAAACCTCTATAATAACTCTCTAATAATTGAGCAAAATATCAATCGAGATCATTAGCGTAACAGAAGAGAGTAATAGGTTGAAGAGGGATGTCCTAGCTTGTGGGTACTCACCCTGAAATTCCCTCCTATTGGGATATTGTATCACCTCCAGGAACCACTGAGGTCTGTTGGGTGATCTGGGGTCCCTCCCAAAGAAACATGTTGAAACTTGCATACTCCTTGCATCCTCGCTCCTCGTCTCCTTCTCAAAACCCATTGGTGGAGAAGGTCAGAGGGGCGGGACCTTTGGCTTTCAAATCAAATGGGTTTTGAGAAGGAGACGAGGAAATAGGACGCGAGGAGTATGCAATTAAGATCTTCCCATCGTCTGGTCTTACGTTTTAGGCACTTAGCTCCTTTAAGCTCTCCTTTCTGTCTTCCTCATAAAACATTATCATCCCTTTCTGTCTTCCTCATGAAACATTATCATTCCTATCTGTCTTCCTCATGACACATCATTCCTTTTTGTCTTCCTCATAAAACATTATCATTCCTTTCTGTCTTCCTCATGAAACATTATCATTCCTTTCTGTCTTCCTCATGAAACATTATCATTCCTTTCTGTCTTCCTCATGAAACATTATCATCCCTTTCTGTCTTCCTCATGAAACATTATCATCCCTTTCTGTCTTCCTCATGAAACATCATTCCTTTCTGTCTTCCTCATAAAACATTATCATTCCTTTCTGTCTTCCTCATGAAACATTATCATTCCTTTCTGTCTTCCTCATGAAACATTATCATTCCTTTCTGTCTTCCTCATGAAACATTATCATCCCCTTCTGTCTTCCTCATGAAACATTATCATCCCTTTCTGTCTTCCTCATGAAACATCATTCCTTTCTGTCTTCCTCATGAAACATTATCATTCCTTTCTGTCTTCCTCATAAAACATTATCATTCCTTTCTGTCTTCCTCATGAAACATTATCATTCCTTTCTGTCTTCCTCATGAAACATTATCATTCCTTTCTGTCTTCCTCATGAAACATAATTCCTTTCTGTCTTCCTCATAAAACATTATCATTCCTTTCTGTCTTCCTCATAAAACATTATCATTCCTTTCTGTCTTCCTCATGAAACATTATCATTCCTTTCTGTCTTCCTCATGAAACATTATCATCCCTTTCTGTCTTCCTCGTGAAACATTATCGTCCCTTTCTGTCTTCCTCATAAAACATTATAATTCCTTTCTGTCTTCCTCATGAAACATCATTCGTTTCTGTCTTCCTCGTGAAACATTATCGTCCCTTTCTGTCTTCCTCATGAAACATTATCATCCATTTCTGTCTTCCTCATGAAACATCATTCCTTTCTGTCTTCCTCATGAAACATTATCATTCCTTTCTGTCTTCCTCATGAAACATTATCATTCCTTTCTGTCTTCCTCATGAAACATTATAATTCCTTTCTGTCTTCCTCATAAAACATTATCATCCCTTTCTGTCTTCCTCATAAAACATTATCATCCCTTTCTGTCTTCCTCATGAAACATAATTCCTTTCTGTCTTCCTCATAAAACATTATCATTCCTTTCTGTCTTCCTCATGAAACATTATCATTCCTTTCTGTCTTCCTCATGAAACATTATCGCCCCTTTCTGTCTTCCTCATGAAACATTATCATCCATTTCTGTCTTCCTCATGAAACATCATTCCTTTCTGTCTTCCTCATAAAACATGATCATCCCTTTCTGTCTTCCTCATGAAACATCATTCCTTTCTGTCTTCCTCATAAAACATTATCATTCCTTTCTGTCTTCCTCATGAAACATTATCATTCCTTTCTGTCTTCCTCATGAAACATTATCATCCCTTTCTGTCTTCCTCGTGAAACATTATCGTCCCTTTCTGTCTTCCTCATAAAACATGATCATCCCTTTCTGTCTTCCTCATGAAACATCATTCCTTTCTGTCTTCCTCATAAAACATTATCATTCCTTTCTGTCTTCCTCATGAAACATTATCATTCCTTTCTGTCTTCCTCATGAAACATCATTCCTTTCTGTCTTCCTCATGAAACATTATCATCCCTTTCTGTCTTCCTCATGAAACATTATCATTCCTTTCTGTCTTCCTCATAAAACATTATCATTCCTTTCTGTCTTCCTCATGAAACATCATTCCTTTCTGTCTTCCTCATGAAACATTATCATTCCTTTCTGTCTTCCTCTGTTATTACACACGTTGTCACGGTCTGACCATTGTTCGTATGTGTTTTCCTTGTTTTAGTGTTGGTCAGGACGTGAGCTGGGTGGGCATTCTATGTTGTGTGTCTGGTTTGTCTATTTCTATGTTTGGCCTGATATGGTTGTCAATCAGAGGCAGGTGTTAGTCATTGTCTCTGATTGGGAACCATATTTAGGTAGCCTGTTTTGTGTTGGGTTTTGTGGGTGATTGTCCTTAGTGTCTTGATGTCCTTATTCTGTGTGTATGTGCAACAGTATTAGGCTGTTTCTGTTTTCATTACGTTTATTGTTTTGTAGTGTTTAATATAGATTCGTGTTACGTTTGTTGAATAAACATGGATTGCAATCTACACGCTGCATTTTGGTCCGACTCTCCTTCACCACAAGAGAACCGTTACACCCGTTACAAGTTTGACAAAGTGTTACATGTGTTATTATTAGATGTGTTCATGTTGTATATCTGTGTTTTGTACAATTCAATCTAATTGAAATTCCTAAATGAACTCCCTGTCCTTTTAGTGTATACTATGGTTTGATTTTTGGCTAGTCAAACAAGCTTGTAATGTACTATTCCCCATCCTAACAGCCTTGTGATCATGTAACAACATGTCTTTTTTTGTTCAAGGACACAAAGTCATGACTTCACATGCATCACCCGAATCTCAGTAACTTCAGGGAGTCATGGGTTATATTAGTCATGTGTGGGAAAGAGGGATAGCTAGTCAGTTGTACAACTGAATGCCTTCAACTGAAATGTGTCTTGTGCATTTAACCCAACCCCTCTGAATCAGAAGGGGGGGGGGCTGCCTTAATCGACATCTTTGGCACTGGGAAAACATTGGGTTAACTGCCTTGCTCAGAACTACAGATTTTATGTTGTCAGCTCAGGGATTCGATCCAGCAACCTTTTTCCTTACTGGCCCAATGCTCTAACCACTAGGCTAGCTGTATTACTGGAACTAGACATGCGCCCCAGACATAACTTTTTTTTTCTCTCTCTCTCTCTCTCTCTCTCTCTCTCTCTCTCTCTCTCTCTCTCTCTCTCTCTCTCTCTCTCTCTCTCTCTCTCTCTCTCTCTCTCTCTCTCTCTCTCTCTCTCTCTCACTCACTCACTCACTCACACACACACACACACACACATAATGGGACAGATACAATGTTGCAATGTCTATCTAGGTCTATGGGGCCGAGGTACTTTCAGATAAGCACAGAATGACAGTGACCCAGAAATGGACTGATGGAGGTAGAGAGAAAGAGAAGGAGAGAGAGACAGCTTTACAAACAGGGGTAGAGAGAGACAGCTTTACAAACAGGGGTAGGGTAGAGAGAGACAGCTTTACAAACAGAGGTAGAGAGAGACAGCTTTACAAACAAGGGTAGAGAGAGACAGCTTTACAAACAGGGGTAGAGACACAGCTTTACAAACAGGGGTAGAGAGAGACAGCTTTACAAACAGGGGTAGAGAGAGACAGCTTTACAAACAGGGGTAGAGAGAGACAGCTTTACAAACAGGGGTAGAGAGAGACAGCTTTACAAACAGGGGTAGAGAGAGACAGCTTTACAAACAGGGGTAGAGAGAGACAGCTTTACAAACAGGGGTAGAGAGAGACAGCTTTACAAACAGGGGTAGAGAGACAGCTTTACAAACAGGGTTAGAGAGAGACAGCTTTACAAACAGGGGTAGAGAGAGACAGCTTTACAAACAGGGGTAGAGAGAGACAGCTTTACAAACAGGGGTAGAGAGAGACAGCTTTACAAACAGGGATAGAGAGAGACAGCTTTACAAACAGGGGTAGAGAGACATCTTTACAAACAGGGGTAGAGAGAGACAGCTTTACAAACAGGGGTAGAGAGAGACAGCTTTACAAACAGGGGTAGAGAGACAGCTTTACAAACAGGGGTAGAGAGACAGCTTTACAAACAGGGATAGAGAGAGACAGCTTTACAAACAGGGGTAGAGAGACATCTTTACAAACATGGGTAGAGAGAGACATCTTTACAAACAGGGGTAGAGAGACAGCTTTACAAACAGGGGTAGAGAGACAGCTTTACAAACAGGGGTAGAGAGAGACAGCTTTACAAACAGGGGTAGAGAGAGACAGCTTTACAAACAGGGCTAGAGAGACAGCTTTACAAACAGGGGTAGAGAGAGACAGCTTTACAAACAGGGGGTAGAGAGAGACAGCTTTACAAACAGGGGGTAGAGAGACAGCTTTACAAACAATGGTAGAGAGAGACAGCCTTACAAACAGGGGTAGAGAGACAGCTTTACAAACAGGGGTAGAGAGAGACAGCCTTACAAACAGGGGTAGAGAGAGACAGGGGAAGAGAAAGAGAGGGAGAGAGACAGGGGAAGAGAAAGAGAGGGAGAGAGACAGGGGAAGAGAAAGACAGAGAGAGAGACAGGGGAAGAGAAAGAGAGGGAGAGAGAGACGGGAAGAGAAAGAGAGGGAGAGAGCCAGGGGAAGAGAAAGACAGAGGGAGAAAGAGACAGGGGAAGAGAAAGACAGAGGGAGAGAGACAGGGGAAGAGAAAGAGAGGGAGAGAGACAGGGGAAGAGAAAGAGAGGGAGAGAGACAGGGGAAGAGAAAGACAGAGGGAGAGAGACAGGGGAAGAGAAAGACAGAGGAAGAGACAGGGGAAGAGAAAGAGAGGCAGTCGGGGGATAAGGGTTGAGTTAAGAGGACGATATGCACATCGACTCACTTCACACCACCGTAGCCATTCTAGCACCCTTTGCACAATGTGTTCTAAAACTGAAATACTGCTTTTGAAGAGTGGTTTAAACCGGACAACTGGGTGGGTCTCTCTCGGCTGTACATTCAGGCCATGGTGGAGTCAATGTTATGAGTGGCAAGGTTATTTTTGACATACTCTACTGTGCATGGCATGTTATCTTTAATCAAGAGTGTGAAGAACACCGAGCGATGCTAAGGAAGATGTGTGAAATGGCTAATTAGTGTCTTGTCACATGTCTTACATAATGTGCTGTTGGTTTACTTTAGAATACTGATAGCTTTCTACTACTATTGTTATTATGATGACTTTGAAGTATAGAAGCAAGATCATTTGAGCGGTTAACAGATTGTTCTAGTTTTAGTGTGCTGTACAGATGCTTTCAACACAGACATACAGGGGCCGATTACAAACACGCCACAAGCACTGAATTGGTGGAAACTTTTGAAACAGTATCTCACCCATATCCATTACTCACAAGAGGAACTATAACATTTACAGGTCAGTCAGTAGAACAGTAACATATACATCGCGTGTAGGAATAACTCAAGAGATTGGCCAAGTCCCAATCAAAATGAAAACAGTGTAAACCAGTTCAAACCTAATCCTGTCTCACCAGAGGCATGTTGTTGGGATCATGTGGAACAGGGTCAGAGCATGACAGAGTATCACACAGTCTGAGTTTCATGCTGGGCCCCTAGCTGAGGGTTTGACACAAGGCATGTGTGTTTGATGCTCGCGAAAGATAACATAAACCCCCAAAATCAGGTTCTAAAGGGGATAAAGATGCAGACAAATTCCGAGCTGTCATGGAGACACAAAGGAAACATAGAAGAAATCAAGTGCAGTCACCATTGTGTAGTAGGTATAACCTTTGTGTGTAATAGGCATCAAGTTCAAATATTAAGAGGTGCAACAGAGCACAAAAACAAGCTTCAAGGTGTAAAGCCACAGCTGCTTCTACAGATGTAAAATAACCCACGTGCTGCATTCAAACAGCAGATGAGCCTGTTATACAGTAAACATACATGCACAGACTAACACACAGGAAATCAGATCAGAGTACCTCTGCGTAACTCATCATAATGGTATGTGAGTTGTGAAAAAGTAAACATTGTCAAGTGCAATCAATCAAGTACATAAACTCAGCAGAAAAAGAAACGTCCTCACTGTCAACTGCGTTTATTTTCAGCAAATGTGTAGATATTTGTATGAACATAACAAGATTCAACAACTGAGACATAAACTGAACAAGTTCCACAGACATGTAACTAACAGAAATGGAATAATGTGTCCCTGAACAAAGGGGGGGTCAAAATCAAAATAAGCCAGTATTTGGTGTGGCCACCAGCTGCATTAAGTACTGCAGTGCATCTCCTCCACATGGACCGCAACAGATTTGATAGTTCTTGCTGTGAGATGTTACCCCACTCTCCCACCAAGGCGCCTGCACGTTCCCGGACATTTCTGGGGGGTATGGCCCTAGCCCTCACCCTCCGAACAAACAGGTCCCAGACGTGCTCAATGGGATTGAGATCCGGGCTCTTCGCTGGCCATTGCAGAACACTGACATTCCTGTCTTGCAGGAAATCACACACAGAACGAGCAGTATGGCTGGTGGCATTGTCATGCTGGAGGGTCATGTCAGGATGAGCCTGCAGGAAGGGTACCACGAGGGAGGAGGATGTCTTTCCTGTTACGCACAGCGTTGAGATTGCCTGCAATGACAACAAGCTCAGTCCGATGATGCTGTGACACACCGTCCCAGACTATGACGGACCCTCCACCTCCAAATCAATCCCGCTCCAGAGTACAGGCCTTATTCCTTCGACAATAAACGCAAATCCAACTATCACCCCTAGTGAGACAAAACCGCGACTCGTCAGTGAAGAGCACTTTTTGCCAGTCCTGTCTGGTCCAGCAACGGTGGGTTTGTGCCCATTGGCGATGTTGTTGCCAGTGAGGATCTGCCTTACAACAGGCCTACAAGCACTCATTCCAGCCTCTCCGCAGACAGTCTGAACACTGATGGAGGGATTGTGTGTTCCTGGTGTAACTCAGGCAGTTGTTGCCATCCTGTACCTGTCCCACAGGTGTGATGTTCAGATGTACCAATCCTGTGCAGGTGTTGTTACACGTGGTCTGCCATTGCGAAGACGATCAGCTGTCTGTCCTGTCTCCCTGTACTGCTGTCTTAGGCGTCTCACAGTACGGACATCGCAATTTATTGCCCTGGCCACATCTGCAGTCCTCATGCCTCCTTGCAGCATGCCTAAGGCACATTCACGCAGATGAGCAGGGACCATGGGCATCTTTCTTTTGGTGTTTTTCAGTCAGTAGAAAAGGCCTCTTTAGTGTCCTGAGTTTACAGAACCATGACCTGAATGGCCTACCTTCTGTAAGCAGTGTCTTAACAACCATCACACAGGTGCATGTTCATTCATTGATGGTTCAAGCATGGGAAACAGTGTTCAAACACTTTACAATGAAGATGTGAAGTTATTTGGATTTTTACAAATTATCATTGAAAGACAGGGTCCTGAAAAAGGGACATTTCTTTTTTTGCTGAGTTTAGTTTGAGTGGAAGTGTAAACATTTGGTTACTCTCTCAAGTGCTCACAGTTTGAATCAAATATATGGAAATAAGAAAATTTGAATTATGCTAAACTGGCACATCTAGACATGCCAACAATATCTAGGGTTGAGGTGAAACCAGTCTAGTAGTTTAAAACCTGCTTTTGAAAGCTTCAATAGTTTAAACCCAAAAGTTTCTCTTTATATGTGTCAAAGTTCTGGAACTTTCTCAATTGTGCTTCCAGATTTCTAAATGATCTCCACATGTTCACCATGAATGTGTTCCAGAATCTCATAATCACTTCCTTCTTTCTCTGTCAGTATCTTCAGTTGATCAGTAGGCCTACAGCTGTATCTCTACACCCTTGGTCAAAACATTTAACAAGCAGATACATAAGTGGAGTCCTGTCCTCAGGTGCTTGTGTCCAGCTCAGCTGACAGTGACCGGTTCTCACCTACAGGGGGCACTTATGTATTCAATTCAATATAGGTATACATTTCAAAATAAGAGTTTCCAACATACACTACTTAATTGGGATAAATATTAAATGTTTATTAAATCTGAGAAAATAATAAAACAGAAGCATTTGAAAACATCTCATAGTAAACCGACAGGAAATACAAAAATATAGATAAAACAATACTAAGTTAGAATCTTTTTTCTCCAAAAAGAACAAGTTCATTATATTTCTTTGGATCAACATATGGACAGTATATTTTAAATGTCTTTAACCCGTTTCCCATCTCCTCACGCAGCTTCAACACATTATGTTGCATTACTCTCCACCCACCCTCCCTCAGCAAATATTCATTAACATTTCCCACACAACGCAAAACAACCCCTCCCAAACCCAGCCCTCCCCAAGTTCAACAGATTGCGTTTACCCCCCTTCCTCCCAGCCCCACATCACTCTCCCATATCAATCTCCTGGTGGCGTTTAGAAGGTGGCACCAGGTGTTCCGGAAGTTTACCCGGCAGCTCATGTCCCTCCAGCTTCACTCTGATCAGGTGATTGGCCAATGCAAACTCCTCGTCGTCTAGGTAACCATCCTTATCCACGTCAGCCAGCTTCCAGATCTTGCCCAGGACCGTGTTGGGCAGCTTGGACTTCACCATCTCTTTCTTGGCTGCCGCGCCCGACACTTTCCCATTGATCGGTGACAGCGTGTAGAAAATCTCATCGTACGAAGGTTTGTCCCGGGCCACCACCCACTCCAGCTCATCGATGCCTTCCCCGGCACCCTCTCCGTAGCCGTGACCGAAGGGGCCGGACATGGTCCCCTCAAAGGCACCTCCGTGGACAGCCTGGCTGGGCATGGCAGCTTCCTCCTGGCGGACCAGGGTCATGAGGCGAGCGATGTCGTTGGCCAACATGTCCTCCACAGCCTCCAGTAGCTTGGGCTTCATGGTAGGGAACTTCGAGAAGTCGTGGCCAGCCAGGAGTTCCTATAGAGACGAGGGAGAGTGGAGATGTATAATACACTGCTCAAAAAAAATAAAGGGAACACTCAAATAACACATCCTAGATCTGAATGAATTAAATATTCTTATTAAATACTTTTTTCTTTACAAGTTTATCAACCCATGGAGGTCTGGATTTAGAGTCACACTCAAAATGAAAGTGGAAAACCACACTACAGGCTGATCCAACTTCGATGTAATGTCCTTAAAACAAGTCAAAATGAGGCTCAGTAGTGTGTGTGGCCTCCACGTGCCTGTATGACCTCCCTACAACGCCTGGGCATGCTCCTGATGAGGTGGCGGATGGTCTCCTGAGGGATCTCCTCCCAGACCTGGACTAAAGCATCCGCCAACTCCTGGACAGTCTGTGGTGCAAGCGAGACATGATGTCCCAGATGTGCTCAATTGGATTCAGGTCTGGGGAACGGGCGGGCCAGTCCATAGCATCAATGCCTTCCTCTTGCAGGAACTGCTGACACTCCAGCCACATGAGGTATAGCATTGCCTTGCATTAGGAGGAACCCAGGGACAACCGCACCAGCATATGGTCTCACAAGGGGTCTGAGGATCTCATCTTGGTACCTAATGGCAGTCAGGCTACCTCTGGCGAGCACATGGAGGGCTGTACGGCCCCCCCAAAGAAATGCTACCCCACACCATGACTGACCCACCGCCAAACCGGTCATGCTGGAGGATGTTGCAGGCAGCAGAAAGTTGTCAACGGCGTCTACCGACTCCATCACATCTGTCACATGTGCTCAGTATGAACCTGCTTTCATCTGTAAAGAGCACAGGGCGCCAGTGGCGAATTTGCCAATCTTGGTGTTCTCTGGCAAATGCCAAACGTCCTGCACAGTGTTGGGCTGTAAGCACAACCCCCACCTGTGGACGTCGGGCCCTCATACCACCCTCATGGAGTCTGTTTCTGACCGTTTGAGCAGACACATGCACATTTGTGGCCTACTGGAGGTCATTTTGCAGGGCTCTGGCAGTGCTCCTCCTGTTCCTCCTTGCACAAAGGCGGAGGTAGCGGTCCTGCTGCTGGGCTGTTGCCCTCCTACGGCCTCCTCCACGTCTCCTGATGTACTGGCCTGTCTCCTGGTAGCTCCTCCATGCTCTGGAAAGTACACTGACAGACACAGCAAACCTTCTTGCCACAGCTCGCATTGATGTGCCATACTGGATGAGCTGCACTACCTGAGCCACATGTGTGGGTTGTAGACTCCGTCTCTACCACTAGAGTGAAAGCAACGCCAGCATTCAAAAGTGACCAAAACATCAGCCATCAGCCAGGAAGCATAGGAACTGAGAAGGGGTCTGTGGTTGCCACCTGCAGAACCACTCCTTTATTGGGGGTGTCTTGCTAATTGCCTATAATTTCCACCTGTTGTCTATTCCATTTGCACAACAGCATGTGACATTTATTGTCAATCAGTGTTGCTTCCTAAGTGGACAGTTTGATTTCACAGAAGTGTGATTGACTTGGAGTTACATTGTGTTGTTTAAGTGTTCCCTTTATTTTTTTGAGCAGTGTATGTTAAAGGTCTGATGTCAGTAACAAATAATATATTCATCATTGGATGGTCTTCATTACTTCAACAACATAATACAGAGGACGGGATAAGACCTCAGTTTATAGAGTCACATTGATTAACCTCTGGTGTGTACGGAAAATATTCCAGCAACATTTCTCTGAGGAAACAAAGGCTAAACTAGATCTGGATTCAGAGGCTCCATCTCACCTGCATCTTCTTGAGTTTAGGGAAGTCTCCAGGGGAGATCTGATGTTCCCTCTCTATCTTCAGGTACGTCTCTCCCAGGTTGGCGATCAGTTCCTTCTTCTTGTTCTCCTTTCCAAACACACTGGGCATCTCCTTCTTCAGAGAGATGATGATGTAGGCATGGACCTAGACAAAGGTTAAAAGTTCACACAACCTATAGAAACAAGCTATTGACTAGACTGATATTCTGCCATAATAAACCATCTAGTTGAGGATGTAGACATGGACAAGGGTTCAAACATCCTGGAGAAACTACCTGTTGGCCCACAACAAAATACTACTAGCTTTAACGCTGCTCCTTTCTGCAAAAGTGCCCTCTTGGATATTCCCTTATTCCAAGTCCCATTATTTTAATTTAGCTTAATTAGAACAACGAGTTAATAATGGTGAGCGAGTGTTGCACCTTTTCAATAATATGTTTTTTAAATAAATGTTGCACCTCGACTCCCGTTGGTTGAGTGCCCTCCAATTCCTTCGCTGTTCCTATACCCCCATACATTCCTACAAACATCTGGACCCCTCCCCTCACCTTAGCCAGCCGTGCCCTTTTGATGAGGTCGTTGAGTTTCCGTATCGCTGCGTTCCGGGGCAGCCCCTGGATGTCCTGGAACAAGTCCTGTTCCTCAGCCTCAAACAGCTTCCTGTTGTCAGCGATCAGGAGAGGCTGGGCCCAGAACGACCCGATGTACACCCTGACCACCTAAGGACCACAATACACATAAATCAATAAAGACAAAGACCCAGAGTTACCTCTGCTGCAGAGGATACGTTCATTAGTTACCAACCTCAGAAATTGCAGCCCAAATAAATGCTTCACAGAGTTCAAGTAACAGACCTCTGAACAGTTAATGTTGAGATGGGACTGCGTGAAATCTGTCCTTCATGGTCAAATTGCTGCAAAGAAACCACTACTAAAGGACACCAATAAGAAGAGACTTGCTTGGGCCAAGAAACACAAGCAATGGACATTAGAGACAGGTGGAAATCTGTCCTTTGGTCTGATGAGTCCAAATGTGAGATTTTTGGTACCAACCACCATGCCTCTGTGAAACGCAGAGTAGGTGAATGGATGACTTCCGCATGTGTGGTTCCCACCGTGAAGCATGGAGGTGGTGGTGTGTGGGGGCTTTGCTAGTGACACAGAGTGATGTATTTAGAATTCAAGGCACACTTAACCAGCATGGCTACCACAGCATTCTGCAGTGATACACCATCCCATCTGGTTTGAGCTTAGTGGGACTATCATTTGTTTTTCAACAGGACAATGACCCAACACACCTCCAGGCTGTGTAAGGGCTATTTGACCAAGAAAGAGAGTGATGGAGTGCTGCATCAGATGACCTGGCCTCCACAATCACCTGACCTCAACCCAATTGAGATGTTTTAGAATGAGTTGGACCGCAGAGTGAAGGAAAAGCAGCCAACAAGTGCTCAGCATGTGGGAACTCCTTCAAGACTTTTGGCAAAGCCTTCCAGGTGACTACCTCATGAAGCTGGTTGCTTTGGTTACTACATGATTCCATGTGTTATTTCATAGTGATGTCTTCACTATTATTCTAAAAATGTAGAATATAGTAAAAATAAAGAAAAGCCCTTGAATGACTGCGTGACTGGTACTGTGTGTCTGAGATATAGATAAGTACTCAGATCCAGACTCATTGAGAAAAAACTAACATCCATGGGTGTGGGGGAGCATTTGGCCGTAGCAACGAGTCTGAGTAGCCAGGCACGGCCCCAGCAGGACCACAATGGAAATAAGTTGGTTGACTTTACGGTAAACTTGACGGTACACTTCACATCCTTAATGTTTGTACTGTAGTCTAATGACTAAGGCGACTCTATATGCATTTTAAATTGTCTGCATCTGAAACCCTATTCCCAAAATAGTGCGCTAATTTTGACCATGGCAAAGTAGTGCACTATACATTTGAAAGACCTATGTGGACCCTGTTTAAAATAGGTGCACTATACAGGGAATAGGGTGCCATTTGTCGAAATGAATTTGTCGAAATGAATGTTTTCTAAATTTTACCTCGGGGGTGTTAATGATCTTTCCCAGCGACCACATGAGGGCGCCGTAGACCCTCATCAGCTGCTGCGTGTTGATCTGGTCAGCCTTGTTCAGCACCACGCGCATCTTGTCCTCATGGTTCTTCAGGGCACGGATCACCTCAGAGAACTCGTCTGAGATGTCCAGCTTGTGGGCGTCAAACAGGAGGATGATGCGGTCCACGCGCTCTGCAAACCACTCCAGTACCGCCGCAAAGTCATACCCTTCAGAGATGCAACGGGAGGAGGGTTATGGTGCACACACACACAGCAATAATTATGTTGAGGAGGAACCCCAAATGAGACTGAGGAGAAAGATGAGATGTTGGAGACAAAATAAAGGGTTTGGAGTTTTGGATTGTGGTGTATTCTGAGGGTTGGACACAAGCATGATACTATAATTGACAACAACACACTGAAACTATAGACAATATACAACATGTTTCAAAACGTTGCTAATGCAGCGATGAGACAAGATCGTAATTGGGGGGGTAAAATACATACATATATAAAAATAAATAATGTATTCAGTTCCATCCTCTTTGACCTATTTAAACAACGACAGGAAACAGGCTGAAAAACAATTGGAACAGAGGCCTTTTGCTTTTCTGAACAGAAGCCTGGGGAGTTCTGGCACAGCGAGCCGAGGCTCTTTAAAAAGAAAATAAAGAAATAGAGAATGATGGTTTTGATTGGTGCCGGTATCATCTGATCTGAGAAGAATGCAGTCAGTCTGTCTAAAAATCTCATCTACGCAGCTGACCACACAATCAGCACCAGCTCTGCTGCACATGCATTGCAGGGGGACACTTTGGCCGTGTGTGTCGTGGGGTGGACCAGGGGAAAGTGTGTGTGGGAGACCGTGTACCAAGTGTCCCCACAATGACAACTACACCACTCTACAGTCTACCCATGTTCAGGCCTTCCCCACTGTCGCCGCACAATGCCAAGTGTTGCTTTTAACCCAGTCCCCGGCACGGTCATACTGCTGATGAACAATACAGTCAGCCCTGTGTGTGGAATCATAGCCGGGAGGAATGCGGTATTCCAGTATCACGCCCCTCCCCTCGTAGGATCCCTCTCCCTCTTTCACTTGTAGGGTGGAAAAAACTGACCCAATAAAAGATGATTTTACAAAATCAGCAGAATCAGCCAATAAGGAAAATATTGGCGGAGCAATATCTGAAGAATGCAAAATAAGGGGATATGGGGAATTTCAGTCATCTCTAGTCAGCTTCCCTTCCTTGGACCAATATGTCATACAAGACAGTTGGATTAGATGCACTCCTCTTGACAGAAAAAATAAGTATTTGATACTATTCTCTCGTCTTAGGTGAGTTTTAAATGGCGTGTGTTAACTCTGACCTGCTTTGAGTGGTTGACACTGTCAGGCTTAACACATTTATTGAGATAATGGTGATATATTGTTCACGTGTGGCTGACCTCTGCTTATTCTCTGTTTCTCTCCTGACAAGATTCCAGGGGTATCGATGATACTGATGCTCTCCAGGACTGGGTTGGGCATCTGAGCACACATAAATCTGCATGGAGAGAGAGAGAGAGAGAGGTGAGGATGTTGAAACTAAACTAGGCATTAAATGTAGGCCCAAACTATGCTTCCAGTCAACCGGTCACTGCTGGAAATGGAAACTGAATGGTTTGACTGGAAGTGGAACAAAGCTCAATTCAAACAAGGAGAGAACTGTTTTCTGTTTGAGTTGAATGCTGCAGAATTTCTTCAATTGTCCATAGAATAACCTTGATTCACTGTCCAAGCCCATACAACACATGATGTTGTCATCTTGCATTAGTCACCCCAAACATAAAGGTTTTTCAACAAAGTTGGAGCAAACAATGACAGATATAATCACATGTTTTGTATCTGGAGAGAGAGGGCAAGGTCAGTCAAACAGAAAACTGCAGTTTCCTCAAGCAGGAACAAAGAAGGGGATTGTTACGCTTTACAATTTATATTCCTTCTCAACCCAGAACTCTGCTGTCACACCGTTCCCTCGGGAACAGACATTCCCGGACACCGCTCCCTCGGGAACAGACATTCCCGGACATTATGCTACAAGACTACTAGAACTAAGCTCTTAACTTGCATTTTGCCAGGAGAGCAGATGTATCCTACAACTGGAGAGGGGGAGAGAGAGAACCTTTAAGGCCAAACAACAAGTCAAAGAGATATGGGGGAGGGTGGGAGATCATGTGGTAGAGTAGTATCATATTACAATGACAATATTTGCCAAGTATAAAAAAAATGTACATTTTTCCACTTCGGCTTTTCGTATGTTATACATTCTGTGGCAGTCTGTCCAAGCCTTCCCGTTTATCTAACATTTTCCACACAATTGGGCTAACCTCAGAATCTCTCTCCATCACACACTCAAATAGTAACTCACATCCTGCTGTCCCCCTCACCCCGAGCCCCCACCAGTCAGACCTTCAACTTCCCAAAGTGAAGAAATACTATCAGCATTGCCATTCATTGTATGAGCGATGAGGACGTGGTGGAGTGTACTTCTGTGCAAGACAAGTAGGCCTGCGTACTTTACAACACATTTCACTTTGAGATGTTACTGGAAGCCCGCATGCAGAAATGTGCAGTCAGTCAGTGTCCTGAAATAACAGGCTGAGTTCAGTAAAACGGAACCCCAACCCATTCCCGCTGACTCTTACTACTCCCTCTCGGTTACAAAAGTCATCAGTCTTGTTGTGAAACAGCCCATCTCATGGGCCTTGTGATGCCTTGTTCATCTCATCAATTAGCCTCTAAGCAAGGCTAATTATCAATTGACTCTCATTGACCTTCACGGCTATGAATCAACAAAAATCAATTGTACATATGCATCCTGGGAAATGTAGTACCCTAGAACAGGGATGAGGAAGAGTTTAATCCAGCATCAGTGTTGACCCATGTGTATTGAGCTAGCATATGGCGGTGTGTGAGGCACCACAGCTAATCTGGGGTTGAGGAAATCCCCCATCATCGCCAGGTTGAGCACAGGACTTCCTCTAAAACCTGTAGTCAGTCAGTCTGTCTCTCTCCAACATGGAGAGAGACAAGGCCAGGGTTATCAGACCATCTGTTTGAGTGCTGTGTATTGTGGTGCCAGCAAAGCTCTCACAGAGGAGAGATAGACCTTCTCTCTAGAGGATACTTCAGCAAAGCTCTCACAGAGGGGAGATAGACCTCTCTAGAGGATACTTCAGCAAAGGACACTACAATAAATACAACCTTGAAGGAGTGTGTGTTTGAAGCCACAGAACAGACAGACTAATCGATTGCTGTCATAATGCCATGTTGAACAACTGACTGTGGTGTCAGAATGCGCCATAGAGCAGTCTGGATTGCTGAATCACTTTGATGTATCATGATAATGAGTAACTCAACACACAAGACCAGCTGAGACCTGAGAAGCCATAGCCTAGATGCTGACTGACTGTGCTGTCACACTACCATAAAGAACATACCAGCACTGCAATTTTACTAGGATTTCCTAATGCCTCATAGCAGGCAGAAGCCTCAGTGAGAGTTGGCCAGCTGTTACTACTGATGTGGCAACTGTAGCCTGCCCTGGGGTGTGCAACTAAGGAGAAGACAGATAACACACTTTTGCCTGGCTACTCAAAACACAAACCATTATTTTCCATTTACCTTACAGTGCTGCTGCAGGCTAAACAGGCTAAACAATGCTGACAGACTAGGTCGTGACTATAGTTTAGATTAGGCTAGGTATTGTAATACTGTTCAAACAGCCCAAGGGGAAAAGGATGTCTCAACTTGGCAGGGTGACTTTTACAGGTGGGTTAACAGACATGGTGGATGGAACAGATACTACAATCTGTTGTGGTGATGAAATAAAGGGGAATGAGAGGAGGAACAGTAGAGATCGTTTTGTTTCAAAGAGTCCCTACATGCAGAGGCTTGTGAGGGAGGTATTGTGGAATGTTGAGAGAGGTGTTACCATAGAGATCCTATTAAATTCCTCATTTATGGGTGTGACCTGGCAGCCATAAGCTCCCCTGGGGCCTGGGAATTTGGCATGAGTATTTATTTACCTGTTGAGGAACGCGTTACCAAATGCGTTGAGTTTGCGGAAGGGTTTTTTGGGGTCGACAACCAAGGCGTTTCCAGGTATCATCCCGTCCTGGTCACCGTGCATCACGGCTATGAATGAGTCTGTCGTCGGCTCGGGCCCTATCCTCATACCGGGAAAGTCCTGCTCCATCAGGTGCCGAATAAAGGTGGTTTTCCCGGTCGAGTACTGACCGACCAAGAGAACCATGGGTTTGTTGTCGAAGTCGGCATCTTCGAGCGACGGTGAGTGAAAGTCGTGGAATTGGTAAGTGTCCTCCAGGGGAAAGAGTTTAGTCCGATATAGTTTTTTCAACCCTTGCGAAACATCCTGGAACTGTTCAGGCGTTTTTTTGTCCCTACTGCGGAACATGTTGAGCTGGTTTGACACAGCAGTGTCACTTTCGATCTGAAAACAAGAGAGATGGCGAAGTAGCTAGCGCAACTCTATCACATACAACAGTAGTAGAGTAACATTAGCTAGAGATGCTAAAGTAGGCGAGGTCTTGAAGTGTTGATCGTTCCTTCTTCCTGACTAGCCAATCACGCCCCAGCTAGTTATTACTAGTAGCCAATCAACCGCCAAGCACAAATCCCACTCCATTACCTTGAGAATTAATGTATCTAGACAGCTATCTTTGTAGGAGTTGAGAGCGTAATTTATCTTAAACGTTTAATAAAAAACACACGCTATCCGTTAAAAGGAGGGATAACTGTCCTTTTTTACCTGTCCTTTTGTGTTCTGAGGCCGCGTTCACCGGCTGACACTTGCCTGTGTGTGAGACACGCAGGAAGCGGAAGTGGAATGTGAACGTCAAAAAAATGTCCCAGCGAAATAATGAAGTGCGTAGGCCTATGATTGCTCAAACTCATTCAGATGATGGTGAGGAATCATGAAGTAACAGCCAATTAATACCTGACTTCTCGTCGTCTCACCCAGTCTTGTGACAGCTGCTGCACATTGCTGGTTTGGCCTCCCTATTCTGCAATTCATTAAAAGCTGGACTCAGCTTTATAGTGGCCCATCTGATAGCCAAATAAACATCTGCTGTGTGTATGATTGTGTGTGTGTGTGCATGTTCATTGTTGGCCCAAATATGTGGTAGGCTGTGTTAAAGACCAGATACCGTGACAAGGAGAGACAATTACCATAAATACCAGTATCTTTATTGTGAAAAGAAACATTATACAAATACATGAGAATTGAAAGTGCTATTCAAGTACATACAAGTACATAGACAACGTCACATACAGTAGATTTAAGTCTACACCGTACATCCAGGGTGACGACCAGAGGTGTCTCTCCGCCCATAACAACAGCTCCACTGGAACTCTGAGCTATTCCATATGGAGATGCTGTTACAGCCAGCGAGCACCAGACACTGGAGCTACACTGCACCTTATCACACAGCCATAAACCCACAATATTCAACAGTAAACCATTTAAGTACTGTTATCACAAGTCTCAAGGAGTCATGTCATATAATGTGTGTGTGTGTGTGTGTGTGTGTGTGTGTGTGTGTGTGTGTGTGTGTGTGTGTGTGTGTGTGTGTGTGTGTGTGTGTGTGTGTGTGTGTGTGTGTGTGTGTGTGTGTGTGTGTGTGTGTGTGTGTGTTTATTGCTGGCCCATTGTTTAGGTAGCATCATTGCAGATAGGCTGTAATGTACAAAGACCAGATACAGTGAACAGGATACTTTGTGAAGGGTGCAATGTCACATCCACAAAACAATGGAAAAAATGTACTTTACTTACAATACCAGTCAAAAGTTTGGACACACCTACTCATACAAGGTTTTGTCATTATTTTTTACTATTTTCTACATTTCTAAGGATCCTGGAACTAAACACCTCCCTCTGCAACTAGATCCTTGTAAGTCGCTCTGGATAAGAGCGTCTGCTAAATGACTTAAATGTAAATGTATCCTGGACTTCCTGACGGGCCGCCCGCAGGTGGTGAGGGTAGGTAGCAACACATCTGCCACGCTGATCCTCAACACTGGAGCTCCACAGGAATGCGTGCTCAGTCCCCTCCTGTACTCCCTGTTCACCCATGACTCCAACACCATCATTAAGTTTGCAAACTTAATGATGGTGTTGGAGTCGTGGGTGAACAGGGAGTACAGGAGGGGACTGAGCATGCACCCCTGTAGAGCTCCACTGTTGTGTTGTCTGCAAACTTAATGATGGTGTAGGCCTGATCACCGACAACGACGAGACAGCCTATAGGGAGGTCAGAGACCTGGCTGGGTGGTGCCAGAATAACAACCTATCCCTCAACGTAATTAAGACTAAGGAGATGATTGTGGACTACAGGAAAAGGAGGAACGAGCACGTCCCCATTCTCATCTACGGAGCTGTAGTGGAGCAGGTTGAGAGCTTCAAGTTCCTTGGTGTCTACATCAACAACCAACTAGAATGGTCCAAACACACCAAGACAGTCGTGAAGAGAGCACGACAAAGACTATTCCCCCTCAGGAAACTAAAAAGATTTTGCATGGGTCCTGAGATCCTCAAAAGGTGCTACAGCTGCAACATTGAGAGCATCCTGACTGGTTGCATCACTGCCTGGTACGGCAATTGCTCGGCCTCCGACCGCAAGGCACTTCAGAGGGTAGTGCGAACGGCCCAGTACATCACTGGGGCTAAGCTGCCTATCATCCAGGACCTATACACCAGGCGGTGTCAGAGGAAGGCCCTAAAAATTGTCAAAGACCTCAGCCACCCTAGTCATAGACTACTGCATGGCAAGCGGTAGCGGAGTGCCAAGTCTAGGACAAAAAGGCTTCTCAACAGTTTTTACCCCCAAGCCATAAGACTCCTGAACAGGTAATCAAATGGCTACCCGGACTGTTTGCATTGTGTGCCCTCCCAACCCCTCTTTTTTCACTGCTGATACTCTCTGTTTATCATATATGCATAGTCACTTTAACCATATCTACATGTACATACTACCTCAATAAGCCTGACTAACCGGTGTCTGTATGTAGCCTCACTACCTTTATAGCCTCGCTACTGTATATAGCCTGTCTTTTTACTGTTGTTTTATTTCTTTACTTAACTATTGTTCACCTAACACTTTTGTTGCACTATTGGTTAGAACCTGTAAGTAAGCATTTCACTGTAAGGTCTACTACATCTGTTGTATTCGGCACACGTGACAAATAAACTTTGATTTGATTGTAGAATAATAGTGAAGACATCAAAACTATGAAATAACACATGGAATCATGTAGTAACCAAAAAAGTGTTAAACAAGTCCAAATATATTTCAGATGTTATATTCTTCAAAGTAGCCACCCTTTGCCTTGATGACAGCTTTGCACACTCTTGGCATTCTCTCAACCAACTTCACCTGGAATGCTTTTCCAACAGTCTTGAAGGAGTTCCCATATATGCTGAGCACTTGTTGGCTGCTTTTCCTTCACTCTGCTGTCCAACTCATCCCAAACCATCTCAATTTGGTTGAGGTCGGGTGATTGCGGACGCTAGGTCATCTGATGCAGCACTCCATCACTCTCCTTCTTGGTCAAATATCCCTTACACAGCCTGGAGGTGTGCTTGGTCATTGTCCTGTTGAAAAACAAATGATAGTCCCGCTAAGCGCAAACCAGATGGGATGGCGTATCGCTGCAGAATGCTGTGGTAGCCATGCAGGTTAAGTGTGCCTTGAATTCTAAATAAATCACAGACAGTGTCACCAGCAAAGCACCCCTACACCATCACACCTCCTCATTCATGCGTCATGGTGGAAACCACACATGCAGAGATCATCCATTCTCAAATTTGGACTCATCAGACCAAAGGACAGATTTCCACCGGTGTAATGTCCAATGCTCATGTTTCTTGGCCCAAGCAAGTCTCTTCTTCTTATTGGTGTCCTTCAGTCGTGGTTTCTTTGCAGCAATTCGACCATGAAGGCCTGATTCACGCAGTCTCCTCTGAACAGTTGATGTTGAGATGTCTCTCCGCCCATAACAACAGCTCCACTGGAACTCTGAGCTATTCCATATGGAGATGCTGTTACAGCCAGCGAGCACCAGACACTGGAGCTACACTGCACCTTATCACACAGCCATAAACACACAATATTCAACAGTAAACCATTTAAGTACTGTATCACAAGTCTCTGGGAGTCATGTCATGTAGTGTGAGATTAGACTGCCTCCTGTTGGTCAAGGAGAATTACAACACAGAGCTTCAACATTGATACATACATCATGTTGTTACTTTTTGATCTAGCTTTTTGCTCATTTTCAATACAGATTGTGTATCACTTATTATGGCAATAAAATCATGGTGATTATCTGAATGATAGAATATGACTAAAGGGCATGGTGATTATCTGAATGATAGAATATGACTAAAGGGCATGGTGATTATCTGAATGAAAGAATATGACTAAAGGGCATGGTGATTATCTGAATGATAGAATATGACTAAAGGGCATGGTGATTATCTGAATGATAGAATATGACTAAAGGGCATGGTGATTATCTAAATTATAGAATATGACTAAAGGGCATGGTGATTATCTGAATGAAAGAATATGACTAAAGGGCTGAATGATAGTATGATTATCTGAATGATAGAATATGACTAAAGGGCATGTTGATTATCTGAATGATAGAATATGACTAAAGGGCATGGTGATTATCTGAATGATAGAATATGACTAAAGGGCATGGTGATTATCTGAATGATAGAATATGACTAAAGGGCATGGTGATTATCTGAATGATAGAATATGACTAAAGGGCATGGTGATTATCTGAATGATAGAATATGACTAAAGGGCATGGTGATTATCTGAATGATAGAATATGACTAAAGGGCATGGTGATTATCTGAATGATAGAATATGACTATGACTAAAGGACTAAAGCATGGTGATTATCTGAATGATAGAATATGACTAAAGGGCATGGTGATTATCTGAATGATAGAATATGACTAAAGGGCATGGTGATTATCTGAATGATAGAATATGACTAAAGGGCATGGTGATTATCTGAATGATAGAATATGACTAAAGGGCATGGTGATTATCTGAATGAAAGAATATGACTAAAGGGCATGGTGATTATCTGAATGATAGAATATGACTAAAGGGCATGGTGATTATCTGAATGAAAGAATATGACTAAAGGGCATGGTGATTATCTGAATGATAGAATATGACTAAAGGGCATGGTGATTATCTGAATGAAAGAATATGACTAAAGGGCATGGTGATTATCTGAATGATAGAATATGACTAAAGGGCATGGTGATTATCTGAATGATAGAATATGACTAAAGGGCATGGTGATTATCTGAATGATAGAATATGACTAAAGGGCATGGTGATTATCTGAATGAAAGAATATGACTAAAGGGCATGGTGATTATCTGAATGATAGAATATGACTAAAGGGCATGGTGATTATCTGAATGAAAGAATATGACTAAAGGGCATGGTGATTATCTGAATGATAGAATATGACTAAAGGGCATGGTGATTATCTGAATGAAAGAATATGACTAAAGGGCATGGTGTTAATCTGAATGAAAGAATATGACTAAAGGGCATGGTGATTATCTGAATGAAAGAATATGACTAAAGGGCATGGTGATTATCTGAATGAAAGAATATGACTAAAGGGCATGGTGATTGTGCCCGCCAGTGCAATGTTCTCAAAGGGTTGGTATCAATCAGCACCATAGGTAGTCTGGGAGTCCTGCAAAGGGGATTCAGTTATTCAACTTCAATCAATGAAATACTTTTTTTCTGCATTCATGAATGAATTTCAATTACATAAATTGAATTGAGAGGATTTCAAACAGTATTGAACTTACTATGATAAACACAGTATACTTCTCTTTTTCGCTGTCCTTCCCAGAATCTCTCTAGACTTTGACTCACTGATCTTTACCCCCCACACTTCCAGCTTTGCAAAACTAAAACAATAAAAGAAAATCACAAGAGAGTGACTTTGGACCCTTACTGCCTCCTTCAACTTTGTTCACCATTCTATCTTACATGTTGCTCTCTTTCTATATTTTTAAATTCATTTGAGTTTCTTTGTCTGATCAGTGAATTCACATATCACAAAATATAATTGTGTAATCATTTAGAATTACAAGTACTTCATCCGTTAAATCAAGTACGGAAACAAGTTCGGAAATTAGCCGACTTTCTCTGTGCCTGTCAGTTACAATAAGAGAAAACCACAAGATGAAAGGCTACCAGTGTTCTAAATAAAACTGACTATGGATGGAATGATCTATTGCACTTTACAAAATTTCTTAATCTCATAATGTAGACAGGTTGATTTAAACATAAGAATTTGAAAACAAACTGAACCTACTCACCCTCAGGAACGAAAGTTCAGTAAAGGACTGGTCAAGGAAGTGAGTGAGGGCTGCTTAAGGCTGTGAGAGGGAGAGATAAATTAATAATTATATGTACAGTAAATATGTAACAGGCCCTGCCCATAAACTCTGCATCCTGTTTGAATACCTACAGGTATACAGTCATACAGTAAAACCTTAGCAAACACACAAAACTTACACACATGGGCTCGCGCACACACACACACACACACAAACACGCTCACACACACCCTAAACCCAAATAGTATCAGTAAAAGCATGCTCAGGAATCTTGACTTTATATATAATACTGTGGGCAAACAAAAGTGGAGATTACCCATAATGAAACTATAATGTGTGTGTATGAATCACACAGTGTTCAGAAAATGTTAGAAAGACCCTGTTAGTGTAGTGTTACCTGGCTACCCCATTCACATCGCTCCAGCCAACTGTTTCTTCTCCGTGATCGATAGAGCAGCAGCAATTCAATTCAGGGTCACGTCAGGGAAGGTGTAAGGTCCACTAGACAGGGATGTGTAAGGTCCACTAGACAGGGATGTGTAAGGTCCACTAGACAGGGATGTGTAAGGTCCACTAGACAGGGATGTGTAAGGTCCACTAGACAGGGATGTGTAAGGTCCACTAGACAGGGATGTGTAAGGTCCACTAGACAGGGATGTGTAAGGTCCACTAGACAGGGATGTGTAAGGTCCACTAGACAGGGATGTGTAAGGTCCACTAGACAGGGATGTGTAAGGTCCACTAGACAGGGATGTGTAAGGTCCACTAGACAGGGATGTGTAAGGTCCACTAGATAGGGATGTGTAAGGTCCACTAGACAGGGATGTGTAAGGTCCACTAGACAGGGATGTATAAGGTCCACTAGACAGGGATGTGTAAGGTCCACTAGACAGGGATGTGTAAGGTCCACTAGACAGGGATGTGTAAGGTCCACTAGACAGGGATGTGTAAGGTCCACTAGACAGGGATGTGTAAGGTCCACTAGACAGGGATGTGTAAGGTCCACTAGACAGGGATGTGTAAGGTCCACTAGACAGGGATGTGTAAGGTCCACTAGACAGGGATGTGTAAGGTCCACTAGATAGGGATGTGTAAGGTCCACTAGACAGGGATGTGTAAGGTCCACTAGACAGGGATGTGTAAGGTCCACTAGACAGGGATGTGTAATGTACACTAGACAGGGATGTGTAAGGTCCACTAGACAGGGAAGGTGTAATGTCCACTAGACAGGGATGTGTAAGGTCCACTAGACAGGGATGTGTAAGGTCCACTAGACAGGGAAGGTGTAATGTCCACTAGACAGGGATGTGTAAGGTCCACTAGACAGGGATGTGTAATGTACACTAGACAGGGATGTGTAATGTCCAGTAGACAGGGATGTGTAAGGTCCACTAGACAGGGAAGGTGTAATGTCCACTAGACAGGGATGTGTAAGGTCCACTAGACAGGGATGTGTAATGTACACTAGACAGGGATGTGTAAGGTCCACTAGACAGGGATGTGTAATGTACACTAGACAGGGATGTGTAAGGTCCACTAGACAGGGATGTGTAAGGTCCACTAGACAGGGATGTGTAATGTACACTAGACAGGGATGTGTAAGGTCCACTAGACAGGGATGTGTAATGTCCACTAGACAGGGATGTGTAAGGTCCACTAGACAGGGATGTGTAAGGTCCACTAGACAGGGATGTGTAATGTCCACTAGACAGGGATGTGTAAGGTCCACTAGACAGGGATGTGTAATGTCCACTAGACAGGGATGTGTAAGGTCCACTAGACAGGGATGTGTAAGGTCCACTAGACAGGGAGGTGTAATGTCCACAAGACAGGGAAAGGTTAAGGTCCACTAAATAGGGATGTGTAAGGTCCACTAGACAGGGATGTGTAAGGTCCACTAGACAGGGATGTGTAAGGTCCACTAGACAGGGATGTGTAAGGTCCACTAGATAGGGATGTGTAATGTCCACTAGATAGGGATGTGTAATGTCCACTAGACAGGGAGGTGTAATGTCCACAAGACAGGGATGTGTAAGGTCCACTAAATAGGGATGTGTAAGGTCCACTAGACAGGGATGTGTAAGGTCCACTAGACAGGGATGTGTAAGGTCCACTAGATAGGGATGTGTAAGGTCCACTAGATAGGGAGGTGTAAGGTCCACTAGACAGGGATGTGTAAGGTCCACTAGACAGGGATGTGTAAGGTCCACGAGACAGGGATGTGTAAGGTCCACTAGATAGGGAGGTATAAGGTCCACTAGACAGGGATGTGTAAGGTCCACTAGACAGGAATGTGTAAAGTCCACTAGACAGGGATGTGTAAGGTCCACTAGACAGGGATGTGTAAGGTCCACTAGACAGGGATGTGTAAGGTCCACTAGATAGGGAGGTGTAAAGTCCACTAGACAGGGATGTGTAAGGTCCACTAGATAGGGAAGGCTTAAGGTCCACTAGATAGGGAGGTGTAATGTCCACTAGACAGGGATGTGTAAGGTCCACTAGATAGGGAGGTGTAAGGTCCACTAGATAGGGATGTGTAAGGTCCACTAGATAGGGATGTGTAAGGTCCACTAGATAGGGATGTGTAATGTCCACTAGATAGGGATGTGTAAGGTCCACTAGATAGGGATGTGTAAGGTCCACTAGATAGGGATGTGTAAGGTCCACTAGATAGGGATGTGTAAGGTCCACTAGATAGGAATGTGTACTGTCCACTAGATAGGGAGGTGTAATGTCCTCTCGACAGGGAAGGTGTAATGTCCAATAAACAGGGAAGGCTTAAGGTCCACTAGATAGGGAGGTGTAATGTCCATTAGATAGGGATGTGTAAGGTCCACTAGACAGGGAAGGCTTAAGGTCCACTAGATAGGGAGGTGTAATGTCCATTAGACAGGGAAGGCTTAAGGTCCACTAGATAGGGAGGTGTAATGTCCACTAGATAGGGAGGTGTAATGTCCACTAGACAGGGAAGTCTTAAGGTCCACTAGATAGGGAGGTGTAATGTCCATTAGACAGGGAAGGCTTAAGGTCCACTAGATAGGGATGTGTACTGTCCATTAGATAGGGAGGTGTAATGTCCTCTCGACAGGGAAGGTGTAATGTCCAATAAACAGGGAAGGCTTAAGGTCCACTAGATAGGGAGGTGTAATGTCCACTAGATAGGGAGGTGTAATGTCCACTAGACAGGGAAGGCTTAAGGTCCACTAGATAGGGAGGTGTAATGTCCATTAGACAGGGAAGGCTTAAGGTCCACTAGATAGGGATGTGTACTGTCCACTAGATAGGGAGGTGTAATGTCCTCTCGACAGGGAAGGTGTAATGTCCAATAAACAGGGAAGGCTTAAGGTCCACTAGATAGGGAGGTGTAATGTCCACTAGACAGGGAAGGCTTAAGGTCCACTAGATAGGGATGTGTACTGTCCACTAGATAGGGAGGTGTAATGTCCTCTCGACAGGGAAGGTGTAATGTCCATTAGACAGGGAAGGCTTAAGGTCCACTAGATAGGTATGTAAGGTCCACTAGATAGGGAGGTGTAATGTCCACTAGACAGGGATGTGTAAGGTCAACTAGATAGGGATGTGTAAGGTCCACTAGACAGGGATGTGTAAGGTCCACTAGACAGGGATGTGTAAGGTCCACTAGACAGGGATGTGTAAGGTCCACTAGATAGGGAGGTGTAAGGTCCACTAGACAGGGATGTGTAATGTACACTAGACAGGGAAAGGTTAAGGTCCACTAGACAGGGATGTGTAAGGTCCACTAGACAGGGATGTGTAAGGTCCACTAGACAGGGATGTGTAAGGTCCACTAGACAGGGATGTGTAAGGTCCACTAGACAGGGATGTGTAATGTACACTAGACAGGCAAAGGTTAAGGTCCACTAGACAGGGAAAGGTTAAGGTCCACTAGACAGGGATGTGTAAGGTCCACTAGACAGGGATGTGTAAGGTCCACTAGATAGGGAGGTATAAGGTCCACTAGATAGGGATGTGTAAGGTCCACTAGACAGGGATGTGTAAGGTCCACTAGACAGGGATGTGTAAGGTCCACAAGACAGGGAAAGGTTAAGGTCCACTAGATAGGGATGTGTAATGTACACTAGACAGGGATGTGTAATGTCCACTAGACAGGGATGTGTAAGGTCCACTAGACAGGGAGGTGTAATGTCCACTAGATAGGGAGGTGTAATGTCCACTAGACAGGGATGTGTAAAGTCCACTAGACAGGGATGTGTAAGGTCCACAAGACAGGGAAAGGTTAAGGTCCACTAGATAGGGATGTGTAATGTACACTAGACAGGGATGTGTAAGGTCCACTAGACAGGGATGTGTAAGGTCCACTAGACAGGGAGGTGTAAGGTCCACTAGACAGGGAGGTGTAATGTCCACTAGATAGGGAGGTGTAATGTCCACAAGACAGGGAAAGGTTAAGGTCCACTAGATAGGGAGGTGTAAGGTCCACTAGATAGGGAAAGGTTAAGGTCCACTAGATAGGGAAAGGTTAAGGTCCACTAGACAGGGATGTGTAAGGTCCACTAGATAGGGATGTGTAAGGTCCACTAGACAGGGATGTGTAAGGTCCACTAGACAGGGATGTGTAAGGTCCACTAGATAGGGAGGTATAAGGTCCAATAGACAGGGATGTGTAAGGTCCACTAGACAGGGATGTGTAAGGTCCACTAGACAGGAATGTGTAAAGTCCACTAGACAGGGATGTGTAAGGTCCACTACACAGGGATGTGTAAGGTCCACTAGACAGGGAAAGGTTAAGGTCCACTAGACAGGGATGTGTAAAGTCCACTAGACAGGGATGTGTAAGGTCCACTACACAGGGATGTGTAAGGTCCACTAGACAGGGATGTGTAAGGTCCACTAGACAGGGATGTGTAAGGTCCACTAGATAGGGAGGTATAAGGTCCAATAGACAGGGATGTGTAAGGTCCACTAGACAGGGATGTGTAAGGTCCACTACACAGGGATGTGTAAGGTCCACTAGACAGGGAAAGGTTAAGGTCCACTAGATAGGGATGTGTAAGGTCCACTAGACAGGGATGTGTAAGGTCCACTAGACAGGGATGTGTAAGGTCCACTAGACAGGGATGTGTAATGTCCACTAGATAGGGATGTGTAAGGTCCACTAGATAGGGATGTGTAAGGTCCACTAGATAGGGAGGTGTAAGGTCCACTAGATAGGGATGTGTAATGTCCACTAGATAGGGATGTGTAAGGTCCACTAGATAGGGAGGTGTAATGTCCACAAGACAGGGAAGGCTTAAGGTCCACTAGATAGGGAGGTGTAATGTCCACTAGACAGGGAAGGCTTACGGTCCACTAGATAGGGGTGTGTAAGGTCCACTAGATAGGGATGTGTAAGGTCCACTAGATAGGGATGTGTAAGGTCCACTAGATAGGGAGGTGTAAGGTCCACTAGATAGGGATGTATAATGTCCACTAGATAGGGATGTGTAATGACCACTAGATAGGGATGTGTAAGGTCCACTAGATATGGAGGTGTAATGTCCACAAGACAGGGAAGGCTTAAGGTCCACTAGATAGGGATGTGTAAGGTCCACTAGATAGGGAGGTGTAATGTCCACAAGACAGGGAAAGGTTAAGGTCCACTAGATAGGGAGGTGTAAGGTCCACTAGATAGGGAAAGGTTAAGGTCCACTAGATAGGGAAAGGTTAAGGTCCACTAGATAGGGAAAGGTTAAGGTCCACTAGACAGGGAGGTGTAAGGTCCACTAGACAGGGATGTGTAAGGTCCACTAGACAGGGATGTGTAAGGTCCACTAGATATGGAGGTGTAATGTCCACAAGACAGGGAAGGCTTAAGGTCCACTAGATAGGGAGGTGTAATGTCCACTAGACAGGGAAGGCTTAAGGTCCACTAGATAGGGATGTGTAAGGTCCACTAGATAGGGAGGTGTAAGGTCCACTAGATATGGAGGTGTAATGTCCACAAGACAGGGAAGGCTTAAGGTCCACTAGATAGGGAGGTGTAATGTCCACTAGACAGGGAAGGCTTAAGGTCCACTAGATAGGGATGTGTAAGGTTCACTAGATAGGGAGGTGTAATGTCCAATAAACAGGGAAGGCTTAAGGTCCACTAGACAGGGAGGTGTAATGTCCATTAGACAGGGAAGGCTTAAGGTCCACTAGATAGGTATGTAATGTCCACTAGACAGGGAAGGTGTAATGTCCACTAGACAGGGAAGGTGTAATGTCCACTAGACAGGGAAGGTGTAATGTCCACTAGACAGGGAAGGCTTAAAGTCCACTAGATAGGTATGTAATGTCCACTAGACAGGGAAGGTGTAATGTCCACTAGACAGGGAAGGCTTAAGGTCCACTAGATAGGTATGTAATGTCCACTAGATAGGGAAGGCTTAAGGTCCACTAGATAGGGATGTGTAAGGTCCACTAGATAGGGATGTGTAAGGTCCACTAGATAGGGATGTGTAAGGTCCACTAGATAGGGAGGTGTAATGTCCACAAGACAGGAAAGGCTAAGGTCCACTAGATAGGGAGGTGTAATGTCCACAAGACAGGGAAGGCTTAAGGTCCACTAGATAGGGAGGTGTATTGTCCAATAAACAGGGAAGGCTTAAGGTCCACTAGATAGGGAGGTGTAATGTCCACTAGACAGGGAAGGCTTAAGGTCCACTAGATAGGGATGTGTACTGTCCACTAGATACGGAGGTGTAATGTCCTCTCGACAGGGAAGGTGTAATGTCCAATAAACAGGGAAGGCTTAAGGTCCACTAGACAGGGAGGTGTAATGTCCATTAGACAGGGAAGGCTTAAGGTCCACTAGATAGGTATGTAATGTCCACTAGACAGGGAAGGTGTAATGTCCACTAGACAGGGAAGGCTTAAGGTCCACTAGATAGGTATGTAATGTCCACTAGATAGGGAGGTGTAATGTCCACTAGACAGGGAAGGCTTAAGGTCCACTAGACAGGGAAGGCTTAAGGTCCACTAGACAGGGAGGTGTAATATCCACTAGAGGAGGTGTAATGTCCACTAGACAGGGAAGGCTTAAGGTCCACTAGATAGGGAGGTGTAATGTCCACTAGACAGGGAAGGCTTAAGGTCCACTTGATAGGGAGGTGTAATGTCCACTAGATAGGGATGTGTAATGTCCACTAGATAGGGAAGGCTTAAGGTCCACTAGATAGGGAGGTGTAATGTACACTAGACAGGGAAGGCTTAAGGTCCACTAGATAGGGAGATGTAATATACACTAGATAGGGAGGTGTAATGTCCACTAGATAGGGAGGTGTAATGTCCACTAGACAGGGAAGGCTTAAGGTCCACTAGATAGGGAGGTGTAATGTACACTAGATAGGGAGGTGTAATGTACACTAGATAGGGAGGTGTAATGTCCACTAGATAGGGAGGTGTAATGTCCACTAGATAGGGAGGTGTAATGTCCACTAGATAGGGAGGTGTAATGTCCACTAGATAGGGAGGTGTAATGTCCACTAGATAGGGAGGTGTAATGTCCACTAGATAGGGAGGTGTAATGTCCACTAGATAGGGAGGTGTAATGTCCACTAGATAGGGAGGTGTAATGTCCACTAGATAGGGAAGGCTTAAGGTCCACTAGACAGGGAAGGCTTAAGGTCCACTAGACAGGGAAGGCTTAAGGTCCACTAGATAGGGAGGTGTAATGCCCACTAGATAGGGAGGTGTAATGTCCACTAGATAGGGAGGTGTAATGCCCACTAGATAGGGAGGTGTAATGTCCACTAGATAGGGAGGTGTAATGTCCACTAGATAGGGAGGTGTAATGTCCACTAGATAGGGAGGTGTAATGTCCACTAGACAGGGATGTGTAAGGTCCACTAGATAGGGAGGTGTAAGGTCCACTAGATAGGGATGTGTAAGGTCCACTAGATAGGGATGTGTAAGGTCCACTAGATAGGGATGTGTAATGTCCACTAGATAGGGATGTGTAAGGTCCACTAGATAGGGATGTGTAAGGTCCACTAGATAGGGATGTGTAAGGTCCACTAGATAGGGAGGTGTAATGTCCATTAGACAGGGAAGGCTTAAGGTCCACTAGATAGGGAGGTGTAATGTCCACTAGATAGGGATGTGTAAGGTCCACTAGATAGGGAAGGCTTAAGGTCCACTAGATAGGGAGGTGTAATGTCCATTAGACAGGGAAGGCTTAAGGTCCACTAGATAGGGAGGTGTAATGTCCACTAGATAGGGAGGTGTAATGTCCACAAGACAGGGAAGGCTTAAGGTCCACTAGATAGGGAGGTGTAATGTCCACTAGACAGGGAAGGCTTAAGGTCCACTAGATAGGGATGTGTAAGGTCCACTAGATAGGGAGGTGTAAGGTCCACTAGATATGGAGGTGTAATGTCCACAAGACAGGGAAGGCTTAAGGTCCACTAGATAGGGAGGTGTAATGTCCACTAGACAGGGAAGGCTTAAGGTCCACTAGATAGGGATGTGTAAGGTCCACTAGATAGGGAGGTGTAATGTCCAATAAACAGGGAAGGCTTAAGGTCCACTAGACAGGGAGGTGTAATGTCCATTAGACAGGGAAGGCTTAAGGTCCACTAGATAGGTATGTAATGTCCACTAGACAGGGAAGGTGTAATGTCCACTAGACAGGGAAGGTGTAATGTCCACTAGACAGGGAAGGTGTAATGTCCACTAGACAGGGAAGGCTTAAAGTCCACTAGATAGGTATGTAATGTCCACTAGACAGGGAAGGTGTAATGTCCACTAGACAGGGAAGGCTTAAGGTCCACTAGATAGGTATGTAATGTCCACTAGATAGGGAAGGCTTAAGGTCCACTAGATAGGGATGTGTAAGGTCCACTAGATAGGGATGTGTAAGGTCCACTAGATAGGGATGTGTAAGGTCCACTAGATAGGGAGGTGTAATGTCCACAAGACAGGAAAGGCTAAGGTCCACTAGATAGGGAGGTGTAATGTCCACAAGACAGGGAAGGCTTAAGGTCCACTAGATAGGGAGGTGTATTGTCCAATAAACAGGGAAGGCTTAAGGTCCACTAGATAGGGAGGTGTAATGTCCACTAGACAGGGAAGGCTTAAGGTCCACTAGATAGGGATGTGTACTGTCCACTAGATAGGGAGGTGTAATGTCCTCTCGACAGGGAAGGTGTAATGTCCAATAAACAGGGAAGGCTTAAGGTCCACTAGACAGGGAGGTGTAATGTCCATTAGACAGGGAAGGCTTAAGGTCCACTAGATAGGTATGTAATGTCCACTAGACAGGGAAGGTGTAATGTCCACTAGACAGGGAAGGCTTAAGGTCCACTAGATAGGTATGTAATGTCCACTAGATAGGGAGGTGTAATGTCCACTAGACAGGGAAGGCTTAAGGTCCACTAGACAGGGAAGGCTTAAGGTCCACTAGACAGGGAGGTGTAATATCCACTAGATAGGGAGGTGTAATGTCCACTAGACAGGGAAGGCTAAAGGTCCACTAGATAGGGAGGTGTAATGTCCACTAGACAGGGAAGGCTTAAGGTCCACTTGATAGGGAGGTGTAATGTCCACTAGATAGGGATGTGTAATGTCCACTAGATAGGGAAGGCTTAAGGTCCACTAGATAGGGAGGTGTAATGTACACTAGACAGGGAAGGCTTAAGGTCCACTAGATAGGGAGATGTAATATACACTAGATAGGGAGGTGTAATGTCCACTAGATAGGGAGGTGTAATGTCCACTAGACAGGGAAGGCTTAAGGTCCACTAGATAGGGAGGTGTAATGTACACTAGATAGGGAGGTGTAATGTACACTAGATAGGGAGGTGTAATGTCCACTAGATAGGGAGGTGTAATGTCCACTAGATAGGGAGGTGTAATGTCCACTAGATAGGGAGGTGTAATGTCCACTAGATAGGGAGGTGTAATGTCCACTAGATAGGGAGGTGTAATGTCCACTAGATAGGGAGGTGTAATGTCCACTAGATAGGGAGGTGTAATGTCCACTAGATAGGGAGGTGTAATGTCCACTAGATAGGGAAGGCTTAAGGTCCACTAGACAGGGAAGGCTTAAGGTCCACTAGACAGGGAAGGCTTAAGGTCCACTAGATAGGGAGGTGTAATGCCCACTAGATAGGGAGGTGTAATGTCCACTAGATAGGGAGGTGTAATGCCCACTAGATAGGGAGGTGTAATGTCCACTAGATAGGGAGGTGTAATGTCCACTAGATAGGGAGGTGTAATGTCCACTAGATAGGGAGGTGTAATGTCCACTAGATAGGGAGGTGTAATGTCCACTAGATAGGGAGGTGTAATGTCCACTAGACAGGGAAGGCTTAAGGTCCACTAGATAGGGAGGTGTAAGGTCCACTAGACAGGGATGTGTAAGGTCCACTAGACAGGGATGTGTAAGGTCCACTAGATAGGGATGTGTAAGGTCCACTAGACAGGGATGTGTAAGGTCCACTAGACAGGGATGTGTAAGGTCCACTAGACAGGGATGTGTAAGGTCCACTAGACAGGGATGTGTAAGGTCCACTAGATAGGGAGGTGTAAGTTCCACTAGACAGGGATGTGTAAGGTCCACTAGACAGGGATGTGTAAGGTCCACTAGATAGGGAGGTATAAGGTCCACTAGACAGGGATGTGTAAGGTCCACTAGATGGGGATGTGTAAGGTCCACTAGACAGGGAAGGCTTAAGGTCCACTAGATAGGGAGGTGTAATGTACACTAGATAGGGAGGTGTATTGTCCACTAGATAGGGAGGTGTAATGTCCACTAGATAGGGAGGTGTAATGTCCACTAGATAGGGAGGTGTAATGTCCACTAGATAGGGAGGTGTAATGTCCACTAGATAGGGAGGTGTAATGTCCACTAGATAGGGAGGTGTAATGTCCACTAGATAGGGAGGTGTAATGTCCACTAGATAGGGAGGTGTAATGTCCACTAGATAGGGAGGTGTAATGTCCACTAGATAGGGAAGGCTTAAGGTCCACTAGACAGGGAAGGCTTAAGGTCCACTAGACAGGGAAGGCTTAAGGTCCACTAGATAGGGAGGTGTAATGCCCACTAGATAGGGAGGTGTAATGTCCACTAGATAGGGAGGTGTAATGTCCACTAGATAGGGAGGTGTAATGCCCACTAGATAGGGAGGTGTAATGTCCACTAGATAGGGAGGTGTAATGTCCACTAGATAGGGAGGTGTAATGTCCACTAGACAGGGAAGGCTTAAGGTCCACTAGATAGGGAGGTGTAAGGTCCACTAGATAGGGAGGTGTAAGGTCCACTAGACAGGGATGTGTAAGGTCCACTAGACAGGGATGTGTAAGGTCCACTAGATAGGGATGTGTAAGGTCCACTAGACAGGGATGTGTAAGGTCCACTAGACAGGGATGTGTAAGGTCCACTAGACAGGGATGTGTAAGGTCCACTAGATAGGGAGGTGTAAGTTCCACTAGACAGGGATGTGTAAGGTCCACTAGACAGGGATGTGTAAGGTCCACTAGATAGGGAGGTATAAGGTCCACTAGACAGGGATGTGTAAGGTCCACTAGACAGGGATGTGTAAGGTCCACTAGATAGGGAGGTGTAAGTTCCACTAGACAGGGATGTGTAAGGTCCACTAGACAGGGATGTGTAAGGTCCACTAGATAGGGAGGTATAAGGTCCACTAGACAGGGAGGTATAAGGTCCAATAGACAGGGATGTGTAAGGTCCACTAGACAGGGATGTGTAAGGTCCACTACACAGGGATGTGTAAGGTCCACTAGACAGGGAAGGCTTAAGGTCCACTAGACAGGGAAGGCTTAAGGTCCACTAGATAGGGAGGTGTAATGCCCACTAGATAGGGAGGTGTAATGTCCACTAGATAGGGAGGTGTAATGTCCACTAGATAGGGAGGTGTAATGCCCACTAGATAGGGAGGTGTAATGTCCACTAGATAGGGAGGTGTAATGTCCACTAGATAGGGAGGTGTAATGTCCACTAGATAGGGAGGTGTAATGTCCACTAGACAGGGAAGGCTTAAGGTCCACTAGATAGGGAGGTGTAAGGTCCACTAGACAGGGATGTGTAAGGTCCACTAGACAGGGATGTGTAAGGTCCACTAGATAGGGATGTGTAAGGTCCACTAGACAGGGATGTGTAAGGTCCACTAGACAGGGATGTGTAAGGTCCACTAGACAGGGATGTGTAAGGTCCACTAGACAGGGATGTGTAAGGTCCACATGACAGGGTAGGCGTGAGGTCCACTAGATGGCAGCAATGAGCTATGAATGAGAATGTTTGGAAAATGTGGTCACTTTCTTTTATCCTATCGGGCCTCCGTACTTGCATGTGGACTGTACGGTCAGAAAGCGGTGTTGTGGGTTGACTGATTCTGAATGTGAGTTGCTAACGTTAGCTAATGTTGCACAAACAAATAATGCTATTTAGTAAAATAACGTTTATGAAATGGTTGAGCGCCATCATTTTCACAAGTGCAATGTAATAGTCACCCTAGATATATTTTTCAGGCCATCATCAATTTACTCTGGAAACAGTGTTCTTGTTACAAGCTAGCAGGAGAGTCTAACTGAAATTAGCCATCTCATTCCTCCATCATACTAGCTACCGTCAGTTTAAAGCTAGTTAGCCCGCTAACCAGCTATATGGGAACACAGATAATACGGCAAAGTTACTGGACAAATCTTATTTTGTTTATTAATGATTTTCATGTGATGGTCTGTAGATACTAAAATGTTTCTTGCGGGACGTTACCTAAGTGATGCTGCTTTGTTAACTTCATAGCCAGTTCAGTCCAGACAAGTACGTTAGCTAACTTAACGTTACACAACTTGCGAGCCAGCACATTCTGGACCTATGTAACAGCCCATCTAACTGAACTAGTTATACAGGTAGCATGTAAGTGGTTAAACCTGAATCACAATCATATAGACATAACGATACATGTTTGTGGCCCTTGGATCTACTTCACATGCCCAGCTACTTGCTTACAGTATCAGACTACAAAGTGAAACTCTTCTTCACTGTCATATTCTCAGCAAGATGGCAGAACAAACAACATTGGACAGCCTGCTGGAAATGGGCTTTGACAGAAACAGGGCGTAAGTACTAACTGAATTCATGTGGCTATTCTTCTACAAACTGAAGATCATGATAACATGATGTGATCAACTCTAATCCTGTCCATATTTATTCTGCTTGCAGGGAAAGGGCTGTGGCACACACAGGAAACCAGGGCATAGAACGGGCCATGGACTGGTAAGTCAACTGATAGGGGCATTGGTGAGCTAGTCTCTGAGCATTTCTCATCCTCAGTAAAGTTATTCACATTGGATAACTGATTCATGATGTATCTTCTATCATGCTTCTTCCACAGGTTGATGGAACATGAGGGTGACCCAGACATTGATGAGCCCTATGTACCTCCTGTGGGGAATGTGCTTGGAGGAAGTGACCCACAACTGCCCAGTCCAGCAGCCCAGCCCACAGCAGAGGGAGCAGACCCTGGTAAGTCGTCAGTTGTCGTGACAGCATTTTGTATTATGGTTACTTATATTGTTATGATCGAGTTATAACAATGGCTTCCCATTACATAGGTTAACATGGTTGTTGGTTTGCATTGTCTTCTTGTCCCTCACCTCTTATATGTTAACTCTACCTTTTAGCTACAGATGGGGGTGACCAGATGATCAATGACGGGGATACCAAACAACCAATGACAGAGGAGGAGAAACGTGAGCAGATAAAGAGGTCAGATAATTAACCTCTACCTCTGTTTGCACACTTATCTTATTCTGTCAGAAACTGGGGTTTGGTCAAAAGGTGTTACTCAATGAGATCAGCAGAAGGGTAGGCCTTCTGTTGGAAATACAAAGAGACGGCATACAATGAAACCTGTGTGTGTCTGCCTGCGTGTCTGCCTGCGTGTGTGTGAACCAGGCTAGAGGATCTGATGCGGGTGAAGCAGGAGGAGCGGAGAGAGAGGGAGCGAGCAGAAGAGGTGGACAGAGAGAAGCAGAGGAGGAGGCAGGGCCAGGAGCTGCTGCAGGTCAAACAGAAACTGCAGGAGGATGAGATGAAGAAAATGGTCGACCTGCGCCAGAGAGAGAAGAACGATGACAAAATGGCCAAGTAAGCCATGAAGTCAATGGGCTTGTTAGTCATTTCAGTCAGCATTGCAGGTGACTGCCAATTATCTGATCTACAAAATACTTATTATATTATTTGTAGATCATTTAGTCAGTCACAATTTACCCACAATACATCACGGATGGATTTGATGCTCTCGACATGGCCAGTGGCTGTTGTCTCAAAGCACATTGGAGGAGAGGATCCAAGGTTCCTCCCTCGAACCTCTTCCAATGAGCTTGGAGAGGAATTTAGGAAACAAAAATAGCTAGTAATGTTTTCAGACACAGCCAATAGTTACTTCTTCTAAACGGCTTCGTGCAAATTAGGTCTATTCCCACTCCACAACTCTTCCCTGGCTCCCGAGTGGCACAGCGGTCTAAGGCACTGCATCTCAGTGCTAGAGGTGTCACTACAGTCCCTGGTATAAATCCAGGCTGTATCACATCCGGCCGTGTTTGGGAGTCCCATGGGGCGGCGCACAATTGGCCCAGCATCATCCAGGTTTGGCCGGGTTAGGCCGTCATTGTAAATAAGAAGTTAGTTAGTTAAATATATATATATTTTTTAATCAAATGACTGCTCTCTCTCTCAGGCAGCGGGTGCGAGACAAGATAGCACGCGACAGAGAGGAGAGAGCACTTAAGGTACGGACTGCACCTACAGCATCTGACTCGTATGCTGAACTGTTGCTGAATAACGTCTCCATGTCTTTCATAGAAAGAGTTGAACGCACTAACCCGTTCTACGCCTCTCTTCTCCAGTTTGGAGGTGGTTCTTCTAGTAGAGCTGTAACCTCCCCTTCAGCAGAGGGCCCTCCCTCCTCTCCGCCCAGTCAGGGCCCGCCTCCTGCCAAGAAAGACTATAACGAGTGTAGAATCCAGGTAAGGGGCCATGGATGTCTATGGCTTAGTTCTCATTCTGTTCACTCACAACGGATGTACAATGCATTTGAAACAGTTGTAATACAACAGATCTTTTTTAATGAGTTTGTTTGCACAGTAATCTTTAGACAACCGTTGTTTGGTGTCTCAACAGTCAATAAAGTTTATTCATTCATCCTCCTGTCCTCAGGTGCGTATGCTTGACGGCTCGGCACTGACCTCCGTGTTCAAGGCCCAGGAGCCGCTGGCTGCCGTGCGTGTCTACATCCAGATGAATGGCGACGCCCCCGAGGGCCAGGACTTCACGCTGCTGTCCCCGTACCCACGGCGCGTTTACACAGAACTGGACATGGAGAAACCTCTTCAGGAGTTGGGTGAGCAGACAGGATGATGCCCCTCTTACTGGGCTTGTACAGTTACAATAGTCCAAAGTGACTTCCTCTGCACTAATGTGAAAGGACTGGAGATGCCAAAACCAGCCAAAGACATATTGCTTTCTTCTATGCTGTGTTGCAGTTATAGATGAATCTAATATGAGATTGAAGGTGTGTTCTAGTTTGTGTAGCGACCAATAACATTTGATTCGGTCTTAAATGTTTTGTGTCATTGTTCAGGTTTGGTGCCTTCAGCTGTGCTGGTCGTTGCAAAGAAATAAGGACCTGAAGTAATAAGATGCTTTATGAGCCAACATCATTTATCACCCCCAACAGGACAGAGACCAGGATGTCAACTATGGATTGATTCTCCTTCAACAAACACTTTGAACTTCAATCTGAATCTTTAATGGCAACACAAAATGGATGACTGTATTGATTATCATGGGGCCTAAAGTTAGACCTGGCTCGTTGACACTGTCCACTGCATTGTAAATTGTAGTTTTTCAAAGTTAAATCATTTTACAGTGGTGTTATTGCATACTCACTCAAACTTGGAATAAACTTAGTTGGAGAGTAATGTGGTGGACTGAACATACTTTCCACAGAGAAAGCAACAACTCAAAATGTACAGGAATAATCTGTTATTTTTTATGAAGCTGCACAATCCAGGGCTCCAAGTCAGTTTAACAGATACTTCATCTACATACATCAAATTCACATTAAGCTGCACTGAAATGGTTTATTGAGCAATGTTAAAAGTGAAGATTAAAAAGTTACATTTTCAAAAACAGTGATAAAGGCAAAAGTTTGGTTTAAGTGGATTTTGACAAACATTTAACAGTTTCCTACTCCTAAAATTTTACCAAACATGACCAATGCTGTTAGTTTTGGAAATGTCCATTAGGTACAGCACAGCGTACATCCACTTATTACGCCTTGCTTGACCAGAGGCACTGGTACCTGCATACAACAACATGGCTTACCTATCTTCTGTCTGGAGGACTCAACTGGGCAGAAACTTCAATGGCGATCCTCAAGCTTTGAATGAGGGACAATAGATTGATCTTAACCTGCTCGTATATGAAAGAGCTCCGACTTCATACTATAAAACACCATTATTATGTACATTACAAAAAAAGACTAGCCTATACTTCTGGAATGATGCAAGACTTTAAATTAATACAGGACCTGTGGAGAGAGGGGTTTGCTTAAATTGAAAGGGGTTGCATGTAGAAGAGAATACAAAAATAGTTTATCGTTAAAACAATGTACAAGAGCACATTTTCAAAGACCAAACAAGTAGTAGATGTCACACCCCTGTTCCTGATATTAGTTAAATCCCTAATGGCAACCTATTCCCTACAAAGTGCACTACTTTTGACCTGGACCCTGGTCAAAGATAGTGCACTACATAAGAAATAAGGTGCCATTTGGACTCATCCGTGGAATTTAAAGTGAGGTGGTGGTGAGTTCACTGAACAATGGTGTCACAGCATTTCTCCTCCCCCTTAGCTGGGAGGGTAGTAACCCTGATTGTAGTTCCAGGGTTGCTGGTAGCCTCCGTATCCCCCGTACTGTGGTTGCTGAAAGAGAAAAAAACATTAAATCAACACTTGAGTGCAGGGGTATTCAAATCTTACCCTATGAGGTTACCCTATCCCTGCCGTACCTGATACCAGCTTCCATAGCCTGCGTAGCCTGCGTGAGCCGCATTCATGTCCCCACCCATCATGGGTGGAGGTGGTGTCGTCATGGGAACATGGGGCATTGTGGGAGGGGCCGGTGGTGGAGCGGGCACAGCGGAGCCGTCTTCTCCTTTACTCATCTTCTCTGGGTCCTCGCTGTCTCTGCAGATCAATTAATACAACAACTACGTCAATAACCAATCCATGAAGTTTATACATTTACTTCTCCATGGTTGACTGTCAAATCTCAATATTGAGTCACTACATCACACTATTTTATTGGTAATGATATTGACAGATGTGCTATAATCTCACCCGTTCTCAGCCCTTCTCTTCTTGTTGCCAAGCTCTTTCAGCAGCTTCTGATGCTCCTCATAGACTGTTAGCACACTGCAGGTCAGAGGACAGCAACAGTAACATTTAAAACATGGTATGCTCTTCATAGACTGTTAGCACACTGCAGGCCAGAGGACAGTAACATTTAAAACATGGTATGCTCTTCATAGACTGTTAGCACACTGCAGGTCAGAGGACAGCAACAGTAACATTTAAAACATGGTAAAGTGATGCTCTTCATAGACTGTTAGCACACTGCAGGTCAGAGGACAGCAACAGTAACATTTAAAACATGGTATGCTCTTCATAGACTCTTAGCACACTGCAGGCCAGAGGACAGCAACAGTAACATTTAAAACATGGTATGCTCTTCATAGACTGTTAGCACACTGCAGGCCAGAGGACAGCAACAGTAACATTTAAAACATGGTAAAGTGATGCTCTTCATAGACTGTTAGCACACTGCAGGTCAGAGGACAGCAACAGTAACATTTAAAACATGGTATGCTCTTCATAGACTGTTAGCACACTGCAGGCCAGAAGACAGCAACAGTAACATTTAAAACATGGTATGCTCTTCATAGACTGTTAGCACACTGCAGGTCAGAGGACAGCAACAGTAACATTTAAAACATGGTATGCTCTTCATAGACTGTTAGCACACTGCAGGTCAGAGGACAGCAACAGTAACATTTAAAACATGGTATACTCTTCATAGACTGTTAGCACACTGCAGGCCAGAAGACAGCAACAGTAACATTTAAAACATGGTAAAGTGATGCTCTTCATAGACTGTTAGCACACTGCAGGTCAGAGGACAGCAACAGTAACATTTAAAACATGGTAAAGTGATGCTCTTCATAGACTGTTAGCACACTGCAGGCCAGAGGACAGCAACAGTAACATTTAAAACATGGTATACTCTTCATAGACTGTTAGCACACTGCAGGCCAGAAGACAGCAACAGTAACATTTAAAACATGGTATGCTCTTCATAGACTGTTAGCACACTGCAGGCCAGAGGACAGCAACAGTAACATTTAAAACATGGTAAAGTGATGCTCTTCATAGACTGTTAGCACACTGCAGGTCAGAGGACAGCAACAGTAACATTTAAAACATGGTATGCTCTTCATAGACTGTTAGCACACTGCAGGCCAGAGGACAGCAACAGTAACATTTAAAACATGGTATGCTCTTCATAGACTGTTAGCACACTGCAGGTCAGAGGACAGCAACAGTAACATTTAAAACATGGTATGCTCTTCATAGACTGTTAGCACACTGCAGGCCAGAGGACAGCAACAGTAACATTTAAAACATGGTATGCTCTTCATAGACTGTTAGCACACTGCAGGCCAGAGGACAGCAACAGTAACATTTAAAACATGGTATGCTCTTCATAGACTGTTAGCACACTGCAGGCCAGAGGACAGCAACAGTAACATTTAAAACATGGTATGCTCTTCATAGACTGTTAGCACACTGCAGGCCAGAGGACAGCAACAGTAACATTTAAAACATGGTAAAGTGATGCTCTTCATAGACTGTTAGCACACTGCAGGCCAGAGGACAGCAACAGTAACATTTAAAACATGGTATGCTCTTCATAGACTGTTAGCACACTGCAGGCCAGAGGACAGCAACAGTAACATTTAAAACATGGTATGCTCTTCATAGACTGTTAGCACACTGCAGGCCAGAGGACAGCAACAGTAACATTTAAAACATGGTATGCTCTTCATAGACTGTTAGCACACTGCAGGCCAGAGGACAGCAACAGTAACATTTAAAACATGGTAAAGTGATGCTCTTCATAGACTGTTAGCACACTGCAGGCCAGAGGACAGCAACAGTAACATTTAAAACATGGTACATTGCATTTCTCCCAGTTTCATTCATTCAATAAAATGCCTTGACATGTTTATTTTTCTCTGGGTTCCTGATTGTATCTAAAAACAACAAACAATCCTGTGACCCCTGACCTTTGCACAGAAGTCCCATAGTCCTCAGCGTACTGTAGGCCCCTCTGGGAAAAGAGGATCTTGGTCCGTGGGGAGAGGGGTGCAGCCAGCGCCCGAGTCACACACTGCTGCACCCCCTCGGGTGACCCTCTGGGGTCACCAGACACCTCCAACTCCAGCAGGTTCAGGTGCAGTTTACCGTTATCCTGGGAAAGGGAGAGAGAATAGGTGGAGAGTAAGGGAGGAAAGAGAGGGACAGAGAGTTATAGCCTACTGCTTGGTCAAGAGATCATCAAGAAAGGGAGATCTGGCATCAAACCATAAGTGATATCTTCTCTGAGGTTTAGGTTAAGGCTTCATGTAAAAGTTAGAGCAAGTGATCTTCATCCCCTCTGTACTAAAAGCTTCCAGCTGTTATTCCCTCAATCCCAACCTTCTCTCACCGGGCTAATCTCCAGCGCCTCCTGCAGGACACCCCGGGCCTTGCTGGGGTTCTTGCAAAGCTTCAGCAACAGCCGGGCTAGTTTGATGGAGTAGAATGCATGGAGGTGAGGAGTCTCTTTGGCTTGGTCCACCGCGTCCCTGAGCAGAGCTTCTGATTTATCTAGCCGGCCCGCCCGTCTCTCTAGCCCCGCCCTGCGCAGCCGGACCATGGCCAATCCTGGGATAGAGGTTTCCAGAGATTCTAGAACACGCCGTGCCTCTGTTAGATCACCTGAGAGGAGGGGAGGAGGGTGTGAGTGAGCTACAACACTGGGTGATGATATCCTGTGTTTCATGTCTCTTCCTCTCTCACCATGCCTCTCCTCAAAAGTGGCCCACTGCAGGTGCATGGTGTGTTTGTGTGCCAGGTGGATCTCACAGGCTCGCCTGAACACTCCCCGTGCCTCGTACAGACTCTGAGGTTCCAGGTACTGAACATACTGAGAAATAAGCATAAAGCATATATTAGTTACACTGACATACAAACATGTTACTGACACACACACATGCGCACCCACACACACACCCCTGCAGCCCCTCCTTACCTTGGTCCAGAACTCCTCGTAGAGCGCGCAGGCAATCAGACAGCGCTCAAACAGGATCCGTACCCTCCGGTCACCCCCGGCAATGATCCCACTGCTCTTTGACCCCTCTTTTTGCTCCTCTTCCTGGCCCTCCATGGAGCCTGGTTCGGTCTCCACCTCCTTTTCACCCCCCCCTCCCAGCTGGGTGAGCTCCCAGTCCAGGTAGGAGTGCCAGGCTTTCAGCTGGGTCCGGTCCAGAGGCTTCACGTGGAAATAAGGACGCTTGATCTGGAATGGAGGGAGGAATGGGAACAGAAGAGAAGTGAGTCAATGTTTCCAACCAATGAAAGTATCACACTTCAATCGTAACTTCGGAGTTGCACATAGAAGGGATGTGTGTGTGTCTGTCTGGGGTAACTCACAGCTTCCTCAAAGTTCCACCTCTTCCTGACCTCTCCCTCAAGGTCCTGGTACACCTTCTCCCTGCGAGCCAATAGGAGTTCTCGCATCTTCGGAATCACCTCTTCCTGATTGGGTGAACCATAACATGACAGTTATAATGACAGACTTTTAAATCAGTTTAACAGAGTTAGATCCTACACCGTAACCTCACTCCACAACTTGAAATGTCTCCACTATCTGCTATTTTGGCAGCATCTGACATTCATGTTAAATCTTCTCCAACACTAGCAGGGATTTGTCATTTGTAAACCACCTCTGTAGGTTCCTTCTCTTCCCCAGGCGGTAACTCATCTTCCCCCTCAGCCAACTCAGCCTTCTCAGTCTTGTGTATCTGTTTAGATTCCTCAAGCAACCCATCATACTCCACTGCTGAGAGGACGTCCTTGGGCCCATGAGCATTAAGATGAGTCTTGAATCTGTGAGAGAGGAGGGATGGAGAGAGTGGATACGATTCACCAGGTCAGCAAATAAGAGGTCTGCATTAAGAAGCGAGCATGATAATCACACAATTATCAAAATCTAGAATTTAATAAAATGTTAACATTTCATAATTTTGACTGATTTGAAGCTCTACTATTTCTCTTAGTAGAGAAAATGTACTGTTTGTGACTGTGTATAGTCTCACTTCTCATAGTGGCTGCTGTACAGCTGAGTGGGGACTCTGAGGATTCTGTCGTAGACTCCAGTGGCAGCCTTCATGTCTCCCTGCTCCTTCTCCCACTCGATGTACAGCTCCCACAGACGGTCAGAGTGGAAGTCTAGTCCTGCCGCTGCCACCGCCTCTTCAAATGCACTGGGGAGAAGAGACAAGAATCAGTCAATCAGATTGATAGAAAAAATAGTTGAACAATAAGTACTGTATGGAAAAAGGTGGTGTTCTGGCTAGAGTTTAATGTAAAGCTGGCAAAAGAAGTAAACAAATGTGTATAAGTGTGACACTGAGTTTAAGAGTGTATACCTGCGAATGCACTGAGAGGACTCTGGCAGGTTCATGTTCAGTGTGCCCAGTAGCAGGTTAATGTAGTGGATCCACAGATCTACGCTCAGAGGGATGGCCTTCAGACCCTGAACACACACCTGGAACAACACAAAAACATTATGAAGCAATCATGTCACTTACATAATTTCCTAGTGCCAAACACTTTCAAAGAATGTAGCACTGCGGTATGTGCCCTTTGTTTAGTCAATGGCTATTAAACATAGCAGATGCTGGTTATTAAACAACTAATTGACCGACATCGGTTCAATTACTGGAATTCCATTTAGTAGCGAGAGAGCGAGTTTGTGAAAGTATAGCTTATCTACTTCGAAAAACAAGTAAAATAATTGTCAGACAGCACACTTAGGCAGGCTAGTTAAATAGGATGACTACTGACAGTTCAGTATGGGGAGCACAGAGATAACAGTAGATTGTTGGCTGGCAGGATGCTACTGCATGTGCAGAGATTAGTCAAATGTTTTATTTAACTAGGCAAGTCAGTTAAGAACAAATTCTTATTTACAATGACGGCCTACCCCGGCATAATCCGAACCCGGAAGACCCTGGGCCAATTGTGCGCCGCCCTATGGGACTCCCAATCATGGCCGGTTGTGATTGGGAGTCCCATAGTAATTTCCTTTATGGACGTGATAGAGACAATTAATATTTTCAATGTTTTAGCAATTGAATGTTTGCTATTTTTGTCTTTCAAATTTCCATGAAATAGATATTTCATAATGCATTTAATGTTTTAAAAAATCATTGAAAGAGAAATAGAAAACAGTGATAGTTTTTTAAATAATCTAACCAAAACATTTTTTAAAAAAATCACTAATCGCTTAGCACTACAAGACACACATCCGTGTCACTTTTACCAAGCACTCTTCTTCATCATACCTCCTGAGCTTTGTTGGTGTAGCCTGCACGTCGCTCCAAGTCGGCAAACTTCTTCCAATATCCGTAGCACAGGGGGTATCGCGCCAGAAAGGCAACCAGCGCTCGACGTGATGCTGTCATGTGACTCTGGGGACCATTAGAAATCTGGGTTAGCTGCAAATTCACTAAGTAACAATGAGTTTAGTTGTCATCATTATTGATGTGAAGTGTTGGTTTCAACTTCAACACTGCATTCCTTAACAACAGTGGTACGGTTAGCTACGCATTAATTATTCATGCAGAAGATCTTTGGTTATGTCAAAATGCCAATAGGAATCTTGTCTGCCCCCTCAGCTCTTCTCACCTCTTGCTCACTGTACTGCAGCAGGTCAGTCCAGCTAGAAAAATCCTGTGGATTGTCATGGGCCAGCTTCCAGAGTCGGTCAAAGTCCGCCGGCAACTCTCCGTCCTCTTCCTCCTCATTCTCCACCAGAGGCATGTTGTATGCTGTCGCAGCTGCTGCTTCTGAAGCCTCTTCTCCACCATTCTCCTCTGATACCTCTTCCATCTCTGTTGGATGTTGGACAGCCTCCGTGGCTTCCGGAGCTTTCAAATGAGAAATTGAGAAAGTTACACAGGGAAGAAAACTGTTTTATCTATAACACAAAGAAATGGCTGGCCTGCTCGATAATACATAAGCAGATGTCATTTACTGACTAAATATAAATTAATGCCCTTATAAAGGAAATTTCAGTCACTGATGGTGTTTTTAGCCATTCATTCATTAGGATTTCAACATACTACACAGAGATCATGACGTCGGCAATGTCAACAAACGGCATAAACTTCCGAAATTCTGCAGGGGAACAGCGATTTATGTCTGCTTCTACAGTCGTTAGATCAGATTAACATACCATAACAAAATACTCGGGCTAGCAAGTACTAGCTAGTTGATTTACTCTGGTACTAGCTAGGGGAAAGACAATTTCTGTTTCGCCAGTTTGCGCACCAGAAATGAATGTTAGCCATGTCGGCTAGTTAGAAAGCTAGCCATCGTTTCACATGCGTCCTTGCGACTGCTAGCTGACCTGTGAAGTTACAAACGACTATGCATATGATCTCTACGTCACTATCGAATAGCTTCATCAATATATTTGTATTATTTTATGTTTTTACAACCCGAAGGACCCTCCATTAGCCCGTTGCTGCTCAGGTCTTCTAAATCCGAGCCTTCGGCCGCCATGTTTGAAGATTACAGAATAACGTCACTCCTATGCGACAAGTACCTTCTGCAAGAGGTAGTCACTAGTTACCACAGCCACAAAGTCTTAACCCCACCCATTTCTAACCCAAACCCTATTTATATTATTTAAAATTTTGATTTTAACCCGAACCTTAACCACTCTGCTAACCTAATGACTAACCGTAACTTTACATTTAGACTAAAAATATTTTTGTTTTCATGAACGTTGACGATATAGCCCATTTAGACTTTGTGGCTGTGGTAAATATGGTCCGTTTTATCCGGGGTCTTTGGGACAGCCATACTCCATTGAAGTTGACATTTAAAATGGGTTAAGGTTAGAGTCGGTGTTAAAGTTCCGGCACAAACCGTGCAGTATGAATATAGGCTAAAACTGCTTATTCAATAGAAATCCCCGATCACACTTGTAGGCGATGTCATTGCGACGTTGGCTATAGCAAAGCTCATGACGTCTACCACAAGGCTGCTGAAGGGAGATCGGATCTTAATAATGGCTTGGAATGGTATCAAACGCATGGAAACTGTGTTTAATGTGTTGAATTCAATTCCATGTATTCCGCTACAGCCAGTAATATGAGCCCGTCCTCCCTAATGTAGGTGCCACCGGCCACCTGTAGTGAAACAAGTAAACGGTCGTCTCCCGTCGAACTGCACATGTGCAGTCCGTCAAATCAAAACTCATTCGATATAAAGTTGTTTTTGACGGAAATTAAAACATGTCACTTCACGAGGTTGGAGAAATAACATGTTCAATTACTTAATTGGCTCGAATCTTGGTTGTGCTTTTAGATTGAGAAAATTATTCTAGGGAAGAATTTTTCACTTCTCTCATTGACAACTCAAACCCCAAACCATGGTGGGGTCTGTTTGGTCTATTTTGCAAGTTTTTTCGGAAGTCTCGCGATGTTGCATATCTGGGTTACGGTTTAGGATAGTAGATATGTTCCTAGGTTCCCGAAAAGCATTGTCCGAATAAAATTGGCACCGAGCGTTGTTTAAGGGTCAGTTGACATATTTCACAGAAAGTATTCATAGGAATAATATAAACCTAGCCTTTCTTAAAAACGTCCGGTATTATTGTAGTCCAAATTCGTATTCGGCAGAGACACAATTGTATTGAAAAGCTTTAAGTTGACAAAATATATTTCTTAAGTACAATAAATCAACAGACATTTGATTGGGAATGTAGTTACTTTATTATTACCCCTATCTACGTAAGCTGCATGAATTCATATGATTAAAAACAACAATGCTCTCTCACATTTGGTCAAGTTTATTTTCACTTGGTCTGCCATCTTATCACATACAACTGGCCTCCTTCCTTCCTGGTTCCAACACACTTGCTGAGAATGTTGCAGTAAGATTTTAATTCTCAACCACAAAATAAATCAAGAAAAACTATTCTAAAATCGTTTATCGCCAAGGACAGTAGGGAACGCAACAACCCCATAAAGAGGTACTATTATCAACCAGGACCGGTCCCTTGTCTCCAGAGTGAACTGCATCTTTGTAAACTAACTGAATATATAATTATTTCCTTAGTCACATTTAATACATTGACACATTTTATGAAAAATATTAAGAGCAAGAGACACTGAAGACACTGGACCGTGAACCCCAACCCACAAATTAACCCCAATGCCTGACCCTAACTGCTTTGAGTTCAATCTGGGACAAAAAGCTCTCACCTTCCTCTCAAGTGCATTTGATAATCAAGTAAACAAATTGAACAAGTCAGAACAGAAACATGTTATTAGGATGGGTTTCCACAAAGTCAGTGGTCCTAACCCCTGAATAATTCCAATATGAGCAAACTTAAAAAGCCAAATCCTCTCCCATTATGTTGTTACTGACCATGTGTTTGTCTTTTACCACCAGTACATAAAAACATGGCATGGTAATGACTGATGTAAGTGCACACAATCTCATCAGAAACTAATTTGGGGATAAATGAGGAGGAATGAGTAACCTTAAATTAGGGATATCAGATGTAAGACTCAATACATCTTATGGCAATAAGAAGAGAAATGCCACGACATTTACAGATGGTCTTGGATCAGTGCTGCATTGTTGCTTGGTAGAGTTTCTAATAAAACTAAATAGAATGTGGCACGAGATGAAAGTAAAGGGAGCGGTTTGGCTATCCTGTTGATTGCTCTTCAGTAATTACAGGGGGTAATGGAATGAAAACATGAAATAAGAAGAAATAAGAATTTAAAGTCATAAGACATGGCCAGATATGGAATTATTAACACATACTAACTACACTACAGCCTCTGAATGAGTGTCTTCATTTTGTTGTCAGCAAATCTATTCAATGATCTCTTACATCTAAAGCATACTTGACAGAAAACCTAAAATAATCATCCATCAGACTTGAATGTCTTTGAGTACTTCCAAACATTCACTACAACATCATGATTTGAACTGTGAAGAATTTCCCTAAAATGCAACTAACAATAAATCTACCTAGCAACCCTTCAGTAAGTTGACCAACTGTCAGTTTGACTGAAAGCAAGATGGACATGGAAGAGACACGGTTTTAGATCTACAGGCAGTGTTTGTATGCAAGCTTGGTATGAAATATTGTGTGCTTGGTATGAAATATTGTGTGTTTGGAGAGTCCTCTATCCCCTGTCCAGGCTGTGTACCACATTAAAGCAGTTGGTCAAATATCTTGCTTGGTGTGTTACAATTGCAACCCGTGTCCACTAAGTTCCTCCATCTCTCGTTCAGTCCGGTTCAGTCATCGTCGTCCTCCCCCTTCTCCATTGTTACTGAAGCACCACAGTCCAGTCCAGCCCTGCGTTCACACCCGGCTTGCGAAGGATTAACACCGACATGGAGGCATCAAACTCAAACTCCAGCTGACTCTCCTTGCCATCTACAGAGAAAAGACATCAGAATAGATCAATAAGTCATTTGAGACAGACCTGCCATTATACACACACAGTAATCAATAAACACAAAGAATGACAGTTTATTGGCCAACTGTTTCCATCTCATAATTGCCTACTTGGGTGTGAAAACAGGAAACATTCAAACACAATGACTTACTGGCATCTTAACTTGGTACACTAACCCATAATATGAATAAGACACTGGAAAAACTCACCAGGAGTCTTCAGAGTGGCCTTGCTGGGCTTACTGGCCCCCAATATGACAATCTTCTCAACCCAGGAAAAAGTGGTGAACTGAGAGCCAGGGGCCAGGTTCCTGCAGGGAGAGAGAATTCAGTTACATTCAACATAGACAAAAATCAAGGAGAGTAACAACAAAAATAAACAGAATATGTGAGAAATTATTTGACAGACCTGGAGGACAGGGCGTTATTGGCAAAGGAAAATCTTCTGTGGATGAACTGCTTCTGTTTGTCAAAGTTGAAGGTGTGGCCGTCGTCTATGTAGAGCTCACCCTGGGCAAATCGCTAACAGACATAACATTTGAAAATGTTTAAAGGTCAAATCCTGAACCCATCCAAATTTGGGGCAACAGTATAAGTGACAAAGTGTGTGTTTGTGTTACCTTGGGGCTGAGAGCAACGAATAAGGTGTAGGGGTCGTGTTCCATGCATGAAGATGACCTTCGAACCCGGGCCTTCCTGGGAATAATGGAACCACCGCGTTGGAATACCGGAATCTGGTAAGGAGAGAGAGTCAGTCAGGGAGTGTCTTTCCAATCTTACCCAGTTCTCTCAACAGAACTTTCAGGATATGGTCTTAACTGCATGTGACTGTTTAACTAAGCATGTAGCCCCCTGGGCGTGACTGACTGGTTGTTAGTGAGTGTGTTGTAGAGTTTCTTACAGAGTTGATGGTGACAGGGATGTAGAGGTTCTGGGCTCCGTTGTGTTTCTGGAACGTGTGGACGTCAAACCAGACCTGGAGGACACAGAACAGAGCAGCTAGGAGAGGGTTTCAATTAGACGGCTGACATATAACCTACATAAGACTGTTATAATAGTGACATAATGTTATGACAGTTCCTGAGAGAGACTCACCTCTCCTTTTCCAGGCAGGTAGGCAGTAACACCCCTAGCCCCCTCCTCAGTCACAGGGTGCACCAGCAGATCTCTCCCTGAAACAGCAGGATTGAAGGAATGTGACTCAGTCATGGTATCAGTCATAAAGGGTACATAAAGACAGGAATATCTATTGACACTGAGCTATACTAGGGAATAACACAATCTCACTCACCAAGCAGGAACTGGTCATCCATGGAGAACGTGGCCGTATCCTGAGGATACTCCACCCACAGAGGTCTCATGACGGGCTGGCCAGAGTGGTGGGCGTGGTAGAACAGCTGGTACCAGTAGGGCAGGAGGGCGTAACGCTGGCGGACAGCCTCCCTAATCAGAGCAGTGTTCTCTGGGCCAAACAGCCAGGGCTCCCTACGGGGGGTGTCCAGATGGGCATGGGCCCGGAAGAAGGGCTGGTATGCCCCTGTCTGGTACCAACGCACCAGGAGCTCAGTACTGGGAGACTTGAAGAAGCCACCCACATCAGCTAGGAGAGGGGGAGAGAGAGGAGGATGAGGAGTGGTACAGAGATAACAATGTAGTGAGGTATAAACAAACAGGCAACAAACCGTAATAATGTAATGTAAACAAGTCATGTAAAAAAGCATATAACACCAAAATAAAATGTAGCAAAATATTTCTGATGTATTAATTGTTTAGCTGTGGCTTTTAGTAGAGGGGGAAATAGTGGTATTAGCTAAGATTGAGTCAGACTCACCTCCACAGAAAGAGACACCAACCAGGCCCAGACTGAGACACATGGGGATGGAGATCTTCAGATGTTCCCACTCAGCAGCGTTATCACCTGTCCACACAGCACCGTAGCGCTGGGAGCCAGCGAAGAAGGCTCTGGTCAGGACAAAAGGTCTCTCCACTCCCCCTGAGCGCTCAATCAGACCCTCTGCTGTGGCCCTTTGCTGAGGGAAAGAGAAGAGGTGGTTACTGCAAGTTCAAGCAGCAAAGCTCGGTAGAAACATTAACAGTCATTTCTTTAAAAAAATAGGTAAAATGGAGGTCCTACTACTACAGAGGGAGGCTTACTGGATATCCTGTCTAAAAACATTGACCCCTAGTGGTCTGAATATTGACTTTGATCTCAGGCCCTTCTCATGAACAATTATTCTCTCTTCTTTATGAACAAGTCTAATAAATTATTATTATAAATGTGGTGGTATGAACCCTAAATGCTGATTGGCTGACAGCCATGGTATATCAGACCATATACCACGGTTATGATAAGTTATTTTTACTGGTCTAATTACATTGGTAACCAGTTTATTATAATAGTAACAACGCACCTCGGGGGTTTGTGATATATGGCCAATATACCACGACTAAGGGCCGTCTCCAGAAACTCTGCGTTGCGTCACGCAAATGAATAGCCCTTAGCCATGGTATATTGGCCATATACTACACCCCCTTGGGCCTTATTGCTTAAAATGTCGTCTTTCTACAGCTTACCAGTGTACACTCAATATGTTCCCCCTGTTGGTGATGCTTATTATGCATTATGGTTGAACCAAATTATTACATGGACCAAAAATGACATTGGAAACAATTAAATTAAATTTTTCTGTTATTTTACCAGGTAAGTTGACTGAGAACACGTTCTCATTTGCAGCAACGACCTGGGGAATAGTTACAGGGGAGAGGAGGGGGATGAATGAGCCAATTGTAAACTGGGGATTATTAGGTGACCGTGATGGTTTGAGGGCCAAATTGGGAATTTAGCCAGGACACCGGGGTTAACACCCCTACTCTTACAATAAGTGCCATGGGATCTTTAATGACCTCAGAGAGTCAGGACACTCATTTAATGTCCAATCTGAAAGACAGCACCCTACACAGGGCAGTGTCCCATTGGGATATTTTTTATATATATATTTTTTTAGACCAGAGGAAAGAGTGCCTCCTACTGGCCCTCCAACACCACTTCCAGCAGCATCTGGTCTCCCATCCAGGACCAACCCTTCTTAGCTTCAGAAGCAAGCCAGCAGTGGTATGCAGGGTGGTATGTGAAATTAAATTAAACAATGTATGTTGATGCTAATATTATGTAAAATATCTAATTATGTTTCCATATGATAACAGCCTAATATATTCTATATGCTGTAACCTATTGTCTTTTAACAGTTTCACTCAATTCATTCTAATCAACTTAATAAATATGACACACCCTTCTCTATTGTCAATGGTTGCACTAATTGCATATTTTGTCTACATAACCTGATTCAAGCATTCATGACATCACCCTGAAGGAAAAATGATGCCGAGACGGTGTTTCACCCAATACATTACTGGGTTAGATATATAATGTCCGACTCTATTATTCAAGAAAAAGTCTACCATTGCAAGTCCAAGTTCTACTAGAGTGACGATGTGCACATACAACACAGGCAAACACCCACCACGTATAATCCGTAGAGGTTGTGGAGGTCACGGTTCTCCCAGTTCCCATGCAGGGCATCTTTATGCATGGTGACCTCTGGTCCATTAAACACTGACGGCTCGTTCATATCGTTCCATGTATACATGTTCTCCATGGAACCCTGAGATCAGAGATGGGGGAAGAGATATTTCATCAATAGAACGACACATAGGTCAAACCTAGGCAGAATGGACTTACCTCATACTGATCGTAGGCAAACATACTGGCCCACCAAGCTCTCATCTCAGGGTTGGTAAAGTCTGGGTAACCAGAATTACCTACAATAGAATGAGGAAAGATTAGAGGGAGATGTTGAGTAATTGCAATGTGTAGCTGCAATTCATTTCCTTCCCTTTCTTTGATTGTGGGTCAGACCAATTTCGCCATCTCTTACCAGGCCAGCACCAGCCCTCATAGTCTCCGCCATCTTTGCTTTTGACGTAGAAGCCTTTGGAGCGGATCTCATTGTGGATCTTGTAGCTGCTGTCCACCTTGATGTGGGGGTCCACAATGGTCACCATCTAAATCGTACAGGGAGAACATGAGGGAGAAGGAAAATAGCAAAAATGAAAAGAGATGACTTGTCAACGTGTCTCAGAACCTTTTACTTTCTCCATTCATCCAGTCGACAGAACCCAGAAACATCTACTACAAGGGAGCCCTGGCCAGACAGCTGTAACACATTAATGTGCTCACCTTGCGTCTCTTGTCTAAAAGACCCTGCAGCATGTCTTTGGGCTGGGGGAACTTGTGAGGGTCCCAGGTGAAGTAGCGCTTGCCGTCCGTGTGCTCTATGTCCAGCCAGATGAAGTCGTAGGGGATGTCGTGGTCATCAAAGCCCTGGTCCACCGCCGCCACATCCTCCTGGTCGTTGTAGTTCCAGCGGCACTGATGGTAGGCCAGCGCAGACAGGGGAGGGAAGGCCTGGGTACCTGGGGTGGGGGAAGAGAGCTGGGTGGTCATATACAGATAGTTGTATTATGAGGGACCCTGGTGGCAGGCCAGCGCAGACAGGGGAGGGAAGGCCTGGGTACCTGGTGGGGGGGAAGAGAGCTGGGTGGTCATATACAGATAGTTGTATTATGAGGGACTCTGGTGGCAGGCCAGCGCAGACAGGGGAGGGAAGGCCTGGGTACCTGGTGGGGGGGAAGAGAGCTGGGTGGTCATATACAGATAGTTGTATTATGAGGGACTCTGGTGGCAGGCCAGCGCAGACAGGGGAGGGAAGGCCTGGGTACCTGGTGGGGGGGAAGAGAGCTGGGTGGTCATATACAGATAGTTGTATTATGAGGGACCCTGGTGGCAGGCCAGCGCAGACAGGGGAGGGAAGGCCTGGGTACCTGGTGGGGGGAAGAGAGCTGGGTGGTCATATACAGATAGTTGTATTATGAGGGACCCTGGTGGCAGGCCAGCGCAGACAGGGGAGGGAAGGCCTGGGTACCTGGTGGGGGGGAAGAGAGCTGGGTGGTCATATACAGATAGTTGTATTATGAGGGACCCTGGTGGCAGGCCAGCGCAGACAGGGGAGGGAAGGCCTGGGTACCTGGTGGGGGGGAAGAGAGCTGGGTGGTCATATACAGATAGTTGTATTATGAGGGACCCTGGTGGCAGGCCAGCGCAGACAGGGGAGGGAAGGCCTGGGTACCTGGTGGGGGGGAAGAGAGCTGGGTGGTCATATACAGATAGTTGTATTATGAGGGACCCTGGTGGCAGGCCAGCGCAGACAGGGGAGGGAAGGCCTGGGTACCTGGTGGGGGGGAAGAGAGCTGGGTGGTCATATACAGATAGTTGTATTATGAGGGACCCTGGTGGCAGGCCAGCACAGACAGGGGAGGGAAGGGTACCTATATGCAAAGGCACAAGGTCTGGGGAGGATGTCAGGTTCTCTGACATTTGAAATGGGAGAAAAATATTCTGGGGAGTGGCCTCCCAAGACGTTGGTTGACGTTTATTGGGACGAATCTTGTCCTGAAGGCAGAGTTGAGCGGATATAGAGAGAGAGATCTATATATATTAACAAAACACAAATGAGCCTTTTTGTTCTTAATTTAAGGTTAGGTCTCAGGTTAGCAGTATGGTTAAGGTAAAAAATCTGATTTTATGACTGTGGCCATGCCAGCTGACCATTCCAGCTAGTGACTACCCTGCTCCCGAGTGGCGCAGCGGTTTACCGCATCCCAGTGCTAGAGGCGTCACTACAGACCCTGGTTCGATCCCGGGCTGTATCACAACTGGCCGTGATCGGGAGTCCCATAGGGCAGCGCACAATTGGCCCATCGTCGTCCGGGTTAGGGTAGGGTTTGAAAAGCATTGTAAATACAAATATTGTTTTCTTTACTGACTCGCCTATTTAAATGGTTAACAAATAATAACAATACTTTTTTTTTTTTTAACTACCCTGCAGAGCTGCCTACAGTACATGAGTCATCTCAATAAAGGCCAACCTGCTCTTCAGATAGACAACTCTAAGCGGGCCTTGAAATTCGGGTGGGAATTATGCTAATTTGTAGCTAGGGCAACAAGCGGATACGGCAGCGATGTTACTGGAGACGCGTCCCATTTCCGACTGGTCCTCTCGGTCCCAATTGACGCAATAACTTTTAGCTGGAGCGATGATACATTGCCGGAAGAAAACCGTCTGCCTAGAGAGACTAGGTGTGTGAGGGTGATGAAGGAAGTGGAAATAGACTGGTGGACTGGGAATATGAACTGGGTTTCTGTAGTGGGGAGTCTGACCTGTGAGTGAGGCGTACTGGGAGAAGACATCAGTGGGAGTGGGTCCCAGCATGATGAAGACGTCGATGATGCCGCTCTCTGAGATCCAACGCACGTCTGTCTGTGGCGTCTCACTGGAGCCCTGAACGTAGTCCAGCATCTGGCCAAACACTGTCTGCACCACCAGAGAGAACCAGCATAGGGGTAAGAGGGTGTGTGTTCTCTCTGACTGTACCCTTCAATGTCTATACACAGGGTGGCTCAGATGTGTTTGTCTCACTCAGAACCTGGAGAAAGAGGATTGACTGACTGTGTGTGTATCGATCTTACCTTGCCGGCGGTGTTGGAGCTGATGTCCACCCAGGTCTCAGCAGCGTTGAGCCAGAAGATGCCCATGGTGCGCTGTGCACTGTGAGACAGCATGACAGGGATGGCACCGTACAGGGCCATAGGGTTGAACACCTCATACTGGAACACGTCTAGGTTAAACAACCGGTATGGATCCCCTCCACTGGAAAACGCATAAGTATATATATACACATATATATATATATACACATACATACATACATACATACATACATACATACATACATACATACATACATACATACATACATACATACATACATACATACATATATATATAGTATTGTATTGTCATATAGTCGGTCATTTTGTGTTATTTAAAAATCTTCAACCCACAATGTTGAAAAAGATCAAATCAAATGCATATAAGGATGTCCTGCACCGTTAGAAAATACATACACTAGTTCTTAGTTAAAACTACTGTCTCAATGTTTTTTTTTCCCACCTTTATTTAACCAGGTAGGCCAGTTGAGAACAAGTTCTCATTTACAACTGTGACCTAGCCAAGATAAAGCAAAGCAGTGCGACACAACAGTTTTACACATTGAATAAACAAAACGTACATATAACAAAATAGAAAAGTATATATACAGTGTGTGCAAATGAGGTAAGATAAGGGAGGTAAGGCAATAAATAGGCCATAGTGGCAAAGTAATGACAATTTAGCAATTAAGCACTGGTGTGATAGATGTGCAGAAGACGAATGTGCAAGTAGAGATACTGGGGTGCAAAGGAGGAAAAAAACAATATGGGGAGGAGGTAGTTGGGTGGGCTATTTACAGATGGGCTATGTACAGGTGCAATGATCTGTAAGCTGCTCTGACAGCTGATGCTTAAAGTTGGTGAGGGAGATATGAGTATTCAGCTTCAGTGATTTTTGCAATTTGTTCCAGTCGTTGGCAGCAGAGAACTGGAAGGAAAGGCGGCCAAATGAGATGTTTGCTTTGGGGGTGACCAGTGAGATATACCTGCTGGAGCGCGTGCTACGGGTGGGTGCTGCTTTGGTGACCAGTGAGCTGAGATAAGGTGGGGCTTTACCTAGCAAAGACTTATAGATGACCTGGAGAGCCAGTGGGTTTGGCGACGAATATGAAGCGAGGGCCAGCCAACGATAGCATACAGGTAACAGTGGTGGGTAGTATATGGGGCTTTGGTGACAAAATGGATGGCACTGTGATAGACTGCATCCAGTTTGCTGAGTAGAGTGTTGGAGGCTATTCTGTAAATGATATTGCCGAAGTCAAGGATCGGTAGGATAGTCAGTTTTACGAGGGTATGTTTGGCAGCATGAGTTAAGGATGCTTTGTTGCAAAATAGGATGCCGATTCTAGATTTTTGGATTGGAGATGCTTAATGTGCACCTGGAAGGAGAGTTTACAGTCTAACCAGACACCTAAGTATTTGAAGTTGTCCACAAGTCAGAACCGTCCAGAGTAGTTATGCTAAACGGGCGGGCAGGTGCGGGCAGCGATCAGTTGAAGAGCATGCATTTAGTTTTACTTGCATTTAAGAGCAGTTGGAGGCCACGGAAGGAGTGTTGTATGGCAATGAGGCTCGTCTGGAGGTTAGTTAACACAGTGCCCAAATGTAACTTTATGTCCGTCCCCTCCTCCTCTTTCCGCAGCAACCAGTGATCCGGGTCAACAGCATCAATGTAACAGTATAACTTTAGACCGTCCCCTCGCCCATACCCGGGCGTGAACCAGGGACCCTCTGCACACATCAACAACAGTCACCCACGAAGCATCGTTACCCATCGCTCCACAAAAGCCGCGGCCCTTGCAGAGCAAGGGGAACCACTACTTCAAGGTCTCAGAGCAAGTGACGTCACCGATTGAAACGCTATTTAGCACGCACCACCACTAACTAGCTAGCCGTTTCACATCCGTTACACAAAGAAGGGCCAGATGTATACAGAATGGTGTCGTCTGCATAGAGGTGGATCAGAGAATCACCAGCAGCAAGAGCGACATCATTGATGGAAACAGAGAAAAGAGTCGGCCCGAGAATTGAACCCTGTGGCACCCCCATAGAGACTGCGAGAGGTGAATGTGGCTGTTGAGTCGAAAACCTAGGCCAGGCCGATGAATACGGCTGCACAGTAGTGTCTTTTATCGATGGCGGATTAACCAATGTCATGGTCAATGTCAGTCACTTACTCAGTGGCTTTGAGTTTGAGGCTGTCTGCGTGTTCTGGGATGCCATAGACGTTCTCCACCCCTGGCAGAGAGAAGTCTAGACTGATGGAGGAAGGGCCTAAGAGAGATAACAGCCAATCAAGATACACATCAACACTGACTGGTCACTGTGCCTAACGCAAGTCATAAAACTCATCCAATCATAAAATAATATCTCCAGGAGATGAGCAGTGAGTACCCAGGATCAGAATACCAAGTACTCAACTGCAAGCCGCCTCTTTCACCTGTCAATTGAAATTAGGGTCCACAGAAAAGTATACGTACCATTGGGTTTGCTGTCTGTGTGCGATTTGAATGTCTCCTCCCACATTCCATCTTCCACTTTCTCATCCTCCTTCGCCTTCTAGGAAGGAAGGAACAAAAGAACAAAGGTGGAGACAGATGGAAATAATTGCAGAGGAGCCTTGTGGTGCGAAAGAGAATGGTAATGGTGACAGTAATGGTACAACAGAAAGGGGGTTGATTTCAGCCCAGAGGCAGTAATGTTATAACTAGGGATGAAATGGTTACCGGCTTCACGATAAACCATGGTAAAATTCCCGAAGGTTAGTATTACTGTTTCAAATTTTAAATAAATCATTAAAACCGTGTTTGATTACCACGGTTTGAAAAACTCACGGTAAACACTGTCCAACATCAACCAAAGTTAGCAACAGTCTGGCGCAGCATGCAACGTGGGTTTTGTTTTGTGTGATAACATGGCGGAAGGCAGTGACAGCGCTCGGGAGATTTTTCTGCCATCTAAGAGGACCAAATCTGAAGTGTGGTCGTATTTTGGGTTTTACAAGAGTGCTGAGGGAAACTTAATCGAAGATGATCACCCTGTCTGCAGAATACGCAACAACAACAAAAAAATGCATATAAGGGGGCAACAATTCAAATCTATTGAGTCATCTTCGTAACCACCACCCACTACTTTATAGCGAATGCAAAGTAAGTTAAGTTTTAGCTCAATGCATGATGTAGGGACTTTGAACGGGGGAAAATGTCATGGTGTCTGTCTAACTTGCTAATAGCTTGTCAATAATGTAAAGGGAAAATGTCAGTGTTTCCTACTCTTGTAAAAACACTACGCGTTGTTCTGCTGATGTATGCGCCGTGTGTCTGCAGACTATTCACCCATTGCACAAGATAACACGTTATGCAGTTTAATCACTCAACCAACCTTTTGTTCAATTAAAATCCGTCAGTCATCGAATTGGTTATAAAAGTGTTCCAAAAGGAGAAACACTATATACTCCTGTACAAGACTCCTGTATTGATGTCAATTGTTGGGCTCATTGCAATAACTACCACTGTCTTCTTAAGACTCATTTGCATTTATGTAAATTGTGGATGAGGCCATTGCATATACTCAAATGCAACACAGAAGATAGAATGTGTATGTAACACCAATAATAATACATGTGCTATTCCCTTGTTTACAGAGCGGGAGTGCAGCAGACAAACCCAGTGATGCTACTGGTCCCTCATCGACAGCTGTGACGCTTATGCACCCACATCAAAACATGCTCAAGACCTCACTGCGGCCCTTTCATATTACATTACAAAGGACATGATGCAATTTCAAATTGTTGAGAGGCCTGGCTTTCTGAGGCTGATGAAGGTTGCCGTGCCTCACTACAACGTGCCATCACCAACATTCTTTTCCAAGACTGAAATCCCAAACCTGTAGAACCAGGTTCAAGCTGATGTTGGAAAAGGTTTGGCTCAAGGCACATGGTTTGCTGCAACTACTGACCTCTGGACCAGTGAAATCCGGGGTGGTCAACCATACATCAGCTTCACTATCTATTACCTCACCCCAGACTGGAAACTGGACTCAAAACTGCCTGGAAACAGTTCTTCCCAGAAGATCACTCGGCTCACAGTTTGAGAATATGCTGGAAGAGTGGGGGATCAACAAGAAAGACCTGGTCTGCATAACCACAGACAACGCAACAAACATGACCAAGGCTTTTGAAGAGTTCCCAGATCAGTGGCTTGGGTGCTTTGGCCATAATTTGAACCTGGCCATCTCAAAGGCTCTGAAAATTCAGAGAGTTGACACAACAGTTAAGGCCTGCTGTCATCTGGTCCAATGCTTCTCACAGCTGGAAGGAGAGAACTGAGAGAAAAGCAAGCTGCCCTTAACATGCCACAGAAGGCTCTGATCCATGATGTGGTGACCCGATGGGGATCTACATACAAGATGCTTGAGCGTTTCCTCAGCCAACAGCAGCCAGCCTGTGTGACACTGGCTGGAGAAAGAGGAACATGGCACCTGATGGCCATGGATGCTGACATAAGTGTCATGGAAGCAACTGTGCCAGCTCCTTGAACCTCTGAGCAAGTTTACAGATGCACTTGCCTCAGAGACATGAGTGACACTGTCAGCCATCAAACCTGTCCTGGACCACATCACCCGTGATGTTCTGGTGGAAAAGGATATGGATCCATCCCTGACCAAGGAGATGAAAAGGGTAATGAGAGAAGAGCTTAACAACAGATACACATTAGGCAAATAGTCAGGCACATGGCTTGTTTCATTGACCCCTGCTTCAAAGGGAGCTTTTTAGGTGAGCCTGAGGCTGCAAAAGTTGACACTGACAGCCGTGTTCAGGAGGCCTTGAAGCTGGCAGCTGCACAAGTCTGGGAAGAACCACAAAGCACCAGCAGCACCTCCACCACCCCCACAGCGGCATCAGAGGGGAAAGGCCTGGCTGAGTTGCTGAGAAAGATCACCTTTCTGCTGCCTTGTTGAGGTAAAGAGGGTCAGATTCCGACCTCCCCAGAAGACAGAGTGAAAGAAGAGATCAAGGTCTACCTGTCTCTGCCACCCATTCCAGCAGAAGAAGATCCACTGGTGTGGAGCCACCATGTATCAGAGCTGCCTCACCTTTCCACGGTTGCCAGGAAGCTTTTGTACATCCCAGCAACCAGCGTGCCATCAGTGTTCAGTGCCAGCGGGCACATAGTCTCCCCTCGCAGATCACTACTTAAACCAGACAGTAAATATGCTGACATTTCAATCTCAAGTGAACAACGACGCATACATACAGGATGTTAGGCCAGTAGCACCTTGTTTCTTTGTGGAGAGAACGGAAATACAATCAGTGCTGTTCATTTGATCTGTTTACATATTTTGTGTTTAATGTCAACACCTGCACATGGGATGTGTTTACATATGGTTGTATTGTTCTTACATGCACATGGGATGTGTTTACATATGGTTGTATTGTTCTGACATCCACATGGGATGTGTTTACATATGGTTGTATTGTTCTGACATGCACATGGGATGTGTTTACATATGGTTGTATTGTTCTGACATCCACATGGGATGTGTTTACATATGGTTGTATTGTTCTTACATCCACATGGGATGTGTTTACATATGGTTGTATTGTTCTTCCACATTATGGTTGTATTGTTCTGACATGCACATTGGATGTGTTTACATATGGTTGTGTTGTTCTGACATTTGTTGTTTACTATGGTTGTGTTGTTCTGACATGCACATTGGATGTGTTTACATATGGTTGTATTGTTCTTACATCCACATGGGATGTGTTTACATATGGTTGTATTGTTCTGACATGCACATGGGATGTGTTTACATATGGTTGTATTGTTCTGACATCCACATGGGATGTGTTTACATATGGTTGTATTGTTCTTACATGCACATTGGATGTGTTTACATATGGTTGTATTGTTCTTACATTCACATTGCTTTACTTGTGTTGCTTTTATATGCACATTTGATTTGTTTACTGAAGGTTGTGTTCATTAAAACCTACACAAGGGAAACTTTTACCTCTCATGGCCACATGGTGCCATCTTTAATGATATTATTTAATGTTTATGCACAAAGTGCATAGTGCTGCTAATTCATTGTTTGTTGGATTTCAGTGTGTGTGAGTATCAGTACTTTCTGCACGTTTTAACAATACCGCAATAATACTGCTAACCGTGATTATTTTGGTCACTATAATCGTGATATGAAATTCTCATACCATTTAATCTCTAGTTACAACAGAAAGGGTTCGATTTCAGCCCAGGGGCAGTAAGGTTACAACAGAAAGGGGTTGATTTCAGCCCAGGGGCAGTAAGGTTCCAACAGAAAGGAGTTGATTTCAGCCCAGGGGCAGTAAGGTTACAACAGAAAGGGGTTGATTTCAGCCCAGGGGCAGTAAGGTTACAACAGAAAGGAGTTGATTTCAGCCCAGGGGCAGTAAGGTTACAACAGAAAGGAGTTGATTTCAGCCCAGGGGCAGTAAGGTTACAACAGAAAGGGGTTGATTTCAGCCCAGGGGCAGTAAGGTTCCAACAGAAAGGAGTTGATTTCAGCCCAGGGGCAGTAAGGTTACAACAGAAAGGGGTTGATTTCAGCCCAGGGGCAGTAAGGTTACAACAGAAAGGGGTTGATTTCAGCCCAGGGGCAGTAAGGTTACAACAGAAAGGGGTTGATTTCAGCCCAGGGGCAGTAAGGTTACAACATAAAGGAGTTGATTTCAGCCCAGGGGCAGTAAGGTTCCAACAGAAAGGAGTTGATTTCAGCCCAGGGGCAGTAAGGTTACAACATAAAGGAGTTGATTTCAGCCCAGGGGCAGTAAGGTTCCAACAGAAAGGAGTTGATTTCAGCCCAGGCGCAGTAAGGTTCCAACAGAAAGGAGTTGATTTCAGCCCAGGGGCAGTAAGGTTACAACATAAAGGAGTTGATTTCAGCCCAGGGGCAGTAAGGTTACAACATAAAGGAGTTGATTTCAGCCCAGGGGCAGTAAGGTTACAACAGAAAGGGGTTGATTTCAGCCCAGGGGCAGTAAGGTTACGACAGAAAGGAGTTGATTTCAGCCCAGGGGCAGTAAGGTTACGACAGAAAGGAGTTGATTTCAGCCCAGGGGCAGTAAGGTTACAACAGAAAGGAGTTGATTTCAGCCCAGGGGCAGTAAGGTTACAACAGAAAGGGGTTGATTTCAGCCCAGGGGCAGTAAGGTTACAACAGAAAGGGGTTGATTTCAGCCCAGGGGCAGTAAGATTACAACAGAAAGGGGTTGATTTCAGCCCAGGGGCAGTAAGGTTACAACAGACAGAAAGGAGTTGATTTCAGCCCAGGGGCAGTAAGGTTCCAACAGAAAGGAGTTGATTTCAGCCCAGGGGCAGTAAGATTACAACAGAAAGGAGTTGATTTCAGCCCAGGGGCAGTAAGGTTACAACAGAAAGGAGTTGATTTCAGCCCAGGGGCAGGGCAGAAAGCAATATTTAAAAAAAAAACTTTAACTGCATCTTTTGTTCAGTTTACTGATCCTGATCAAAAGCCTGGGGGAATCCTTCGTTACCCCTCCCATACCTCTTCCTCTCCTTCTGCCGGTTCGTTGGCAGCCTCAGTTTCTTCTTTATTCTCAGTTCCTCCTGGGTCTACCTTGCTGTGGGAGAGAGAGAGAGACACATAACCTGCTGACAACTGAGTAAATAAAAATCCCAAATGGAACAAGAGGCACACATGGAAAAGAGAACCGAAGGAAAATCATGACCCCACACAGCCTTCTCACTAGAATCAAAATAGTGTTCGTGTCAACCTACTTAACCTTTTAAAATTTCACTCTAATGACAAAGGGGAACAAGAGGATAACAATTCCCTACCTTGTGGTTATTTTGATGTAAACACCAAGGGACTAACCCCCAAGTGACTACCGGTACCCTGTCTTACATAGACTTCCTCAGCGAACACATACATACTACCCCTGTGAAAGCACACACTGACCAGAACAAACCAGCCTTGAGGGGAGAGACATCGTGGTCTACTCAGTGCTATGGGATTAGACTATGCCGCCTCTACATATGACATGACTGTTGGGTCAACAGTGTGGTGAAATGGCTGTATCATGAAGACATTTGAAGTCAAGAGAAATGTGGAAATGTGGGAGGAAAAAGGCATGTGAGCATCTCCTCTGAAGACCAGTAAAGAGCAGACCAAATGGTAGTGAGCCTAGAACTGGCCTTCATGTCTAGACAGGAAAATATTTCAGAAAATGCTACCAGCCCAAGTCACCACATCCTTGAGCCATTTGGTCATGTCATTTTTGGATGTCTAAACTTCTTGGATGTCTAAACTACAACTCAATTCCATACTCCTACATTGCCAGCACAGACAAATACAAACCTACAAAGGTGAAGGAATTTACCTAGAGAATACCCACTTGATGTTTTCCCACATGCCATTAACTTTGGTTTTTATCTTATAGGAGATGCTGAGAGGTAGAAGAGAAGAACGGGACAGAATGGAGGAAAATAATAATGAAATGGAGAACACAATAGCAAGCAGTGAAAAAGCAAGAAAACATGTATAATAAGGGGTGCGTGGGATGTGAGTTGGTGCGTGGGATGTGAGTTGGTGCGTGGGATGTGAGTTGGTGCGTGGGATGTGAGTTGGTGCGTGGGATGTGAGTTGGTGCGTGGGATGTGAGTTGGTGCGTGGGATGTGAGTTGGTGCGTGGGATGTGAGTTGGTGCGTGGGATGAGTTGGTGATGTGAGTTGGTGCGTGGGATGTGAGTTGGTGCGTGGGATGATTGTGATGTTGGTGCGTGGGATGTGAGTTGGTGCGTGGGATGTGAGTGATGTTGGTGCGTGGGATGTGAGTTGGTGCGTGGGATGTGAGTTGGTGCGTGGGATGTGTGGTGCGTGGGATGTGGTGCGTGGGATGTGAGTTGGTGCGTGGGATGTGAGTTGGTGCGTGGGATGTGATGTTGGTGCGTGGGATGTGAGTTGGTGCGTGGGATGTTGGTGCGTGGGATGTGAGTTGGTGCGTGGGATGTGTGGGGTGCGTGGGATGTGACTTGGTGCGTGGGATGTGAGTTGGGATGCGTGGGATGTTGGTGGGGTGACTTGGTGCGTGGGATGTGACTTGTGCGGACTTGGTGGGATGTGACTTGATGTGACTTGGTGCGTGGGATGTGACTTGGTGGTGCGTGGGATGTGACTTGTGCGTGGTGCGTGGGATGTGACTTGGTGCGTGGTATGTGACTTGTGCGTGGGATGCGATGTGACTTGGTGCGTGGGATGGTGCGTGGGATGTGAGTTGGTGCGTGGGATGTGAGTTGGTGCGTGGGATGTTGGTGCGTGGGATGTGAGTTGGTGCGTGGGATGTGAGTTGGTGCGTGGGATGTCGTGGGATGTGAGTTGGTGCGTGGGATGTGAGTTGGTGCGTGGGATGTGAGTTGGTGCGTGGGATGTGAGTTGGTGCGTGGGATGCGAGTTGGTGCGTGGGATGTGAGTTGGTGCGCGTGGGAGTTGTGAGTTGGTGCGTGGGATGTGAGTTGGTGCGTGGGATGTGAGTTGGTGCGTGGGATGTGAGTTGGTGCGCGTGGGATGTGAGTTGGTGCGTGGGATGTGAGTTGGTGCGTGGGATGTGAGTTGGTGCGTGGGATGTGAGTTGGTGCGTGGGATGCGATGTGAGTTGGTGCGTGGGATGTGTTGGTGCGTGGGATGTGAGTTGGTGCGTGGGATGTGAGTTGGTGCGTGGGATGGTGCGTGGGATGTGAGCGGTGCGTGGGATGTGAGTTGGTGCGTGGGATGTGAGTTGGTGCGTGGGATGTGAGTTGGTGCGTGGGATGTGAGTTGGTGCGTGGGATGTGAGTTGGTGCGTGGGATGCGTGGGATGGTGGTGCGTGGGATGCGAGTTGGTGCGTGGGATGTGAGTTGGTGCGTGGGATGTGAGTTGGTGCGTGGGATGTGAGTTGGTGCGTGGGTGAGTTGGTGCGTGGGATGTGAGTTGGTGCGTGGGATGCGTGGGATGCGAGTTGGTGCGTGGGATGTGAGTTGGTGCGTGGGATGTGAGTTGGTGCGTGGGATGTGAGTTGGTGCGTGGGATGCGAGTTGGTGCGTGGGATGCGAGTTGGTGCGTGGGATGCGAGTTGGTGCGTGGGATGCGAGTTGGTGCGTGGGATGCGAGTTGGTGCGTGGGATGCGAGTTGGTGCGTGGGATGCGAGTTGGTGCGTGGGATGCGAGTTGGTGCGTGGGATGCGAGTTGGTGCGTGGGATGCGAGTTGGTGCGTGGGATGTGAATGTGACTCACGTATCCTTGCGGATTCGGAGGTGCTCGAAGGCCAGCAGGCCACGGGAGTTAAGTGACAGAAGAACCTCCCGCCCCTCCATGATGTCCAATCGGAACGGATTAGCGCTGACGATCAGCCGCTGAGAGTCTGCCCCCAAAGACAGAACCACCCCATTCTCATCCCGAGACAGGAGAGACAAACTGAAGGAGAGGGAGAACAAGATGTGTGAAATAGGTAAATTGATGGGTGGAAGAAACAGAAAACACCCAACAAATAAATTATTCTGTGCCATCTTGTCTCCACTGTCTATTCACAGATGTATTCTCTCTTGATGCTGGAGGTTATGATATTATCAACTGAGAGCCAGGCAATTTATCTACTGCATGCCCTCAGGTAGTGTTTGCCTGCTTCCTCCACTAACTACATTTCCTTTTAACTCCATTGCTGGTCTCTGTCCTAACCAATTCTTTAAATTCTCCCCATCCACATGGCTCAATGTCACTCATCCACTACTCCAGATAGCTCCCTATGAGACTTACGGCTCTGTGGGTGGGTCATTGATGAGCACATCGGGGACCTCAAAACGAGGCTTCAGTGGCTTCAATTCATTTATCTTCACCCTGGTCATGTTGCCCTGGAGACGATAGAGCTCAAGCAGCAGACGCACCTGAGGGAGCGGGGGAGAGGTGGGGGTTCAAAAAGACGAGACCAGGACCCAAAGGGGTTTCAGCACACCTGTTAATACATGTATGGATGGATGTACAATAACATATTATATCATCTGTGAATTAAAGTCTGTGTGTGTGTCTAACAAACCTTGTTGTTGTCATTGATGAGCTGCAGTGTGAGTTTGGTGTTGGTGAGCTCCAGGGTCTCCAGCAGGGCTCTGTATGGGGACTGGCCAGGCTTTAACGCTCGCTGACGTCTGAGTGCACAAACACACAGAGTTATAACATGTTTATTAAGGTTTGTGTTATGTCAACGTAGAAGTACATATTGTGAACACTGGACCATAAGTGTGGAAGAGAATGGAGGTAGACTTGTTGAGGACTTACATGTTACCATCAGTTACTTAGACTGACAGTCTACTCTCATTGACTGTGTACAATCTCTATGAAGGTGCTGAGTGGTGTAGCTGCGTATCATCTAGAACTCACTTGCAGAATGCACTCTGGTCACAGGTTTTGAAGTTCCCCCGGTCCACTGCCCAGGTCCCACTGAGGCAGCCAGCCAGCCACAACACTAACAGAGGCCCCATCTTGAGAGGGCTGATGAGAGAAACAGAAAATTGGAAGTAAATGTTAAGTGGAAAAATACTACATACATTCAGCTCTGTAACGTTACAGTGATAGATAACGCTGACAACAAGTCATAAACATATTCCAACTGAGATCCTCGAGTACTCCAAACAGCACATGTCTGTTGTGCCCAAAGACAAGCAGACCTGATTCTACTGGTCAACTGGTGCACCCGATTAGACTACAATCACCACATTAAAAGGAGGAAATCATCATAGCAATCACACCCTTCACAAGATGAATGTTGTACCCCACATGTGAGATACGCGTTACCTTTGAAGTGATTCAGACAAGATGAATCAACTGTTTTTGTCTGGGGTTACAACAAAAATATATGTTGTACTCAAGGACCCGAAGTTGCTGCTTCCGGGTACCATATCCTGTTGTTGATTAACCTCGTCTAACGGGTTTATGAATCACTAACGTTATAGCTAGTTAACTTAGCTATACATGTTAATTAGCTAGTATGCATGGTTAATAGAAAGGCCATCTTTGGCAAACTATTATCTGGCTAACATGGCTTCTTGTCATTTGCGCTCGCTGCGTCCTAAAATGCTGTTAGAGCTATTCATCTGGCAAGCTAACGTCGATTTGGTCCTGTCAAATCTGGCTAGTTAGCCAACACCGGTTGCTAGCTACCTAAATCCCCGTCGTAATACAAGATGTAGGACAGAGATACGCACATATGATATTTCACCGATCGTAATAGTTATCAATGTATGTCCATCATTATCTAGCTAGATAGATCATCATCCCAAAAGGTGAACGTTAGCTGCTTAGAGAGCGCTGTCAGGCCGCTATTTCAATTAAAGGCTCGAGCTGCTAGCTAGAGACAGTAAAACGATAACTCAACCTGTCTACTCCTGGATATTGCAAGCGAATCACTGTGCATGCGAAATATTTTTCGAAACAACTAGTTAAATGTATAATTTAACCGCAGAAATGCTTTGTCTTACCTTACTACGAAGGCGGCCATCTTGGTTTAGTTTCAACCTTGGCCCACCCCGGTTTCACTCAAACTAACAAATATCGTGGAGTAACAATATTTTTTTGTAGTCTTTAAATATGTAGGACGAAATTGGATTATGGATTATTTTCAGTATTTATTATATATTAAATTTTCATCGGCAATTAGATTTGAAACTGTTATTTTGTATTTATGAGTCTTCTGGAATTATTCACCGTTTATCACCTCCTTGTATTACTTTGTCCTTTCAGACAAGGACACGTCAGCTTGAGGTGGTCAGTTCTGGAGCAACTCTCTGTGATTATTTTGTACTATGGTTGCACTGCACTTGCTTATTTTTCCTTCAGGGACAAACACACTTACAGGCTCTACCAATATAAAACATTGTGAAACATTTGCAGAGTATATGGAAGTCAGAGTCAATAATCCTTTACAGATATGTAATGGCTCTGTTTAGAATGGCATGCACATTTGGGGTCAATTCAGATTAATTCAAATCCAATTAAATTGAAAATGTCCCATTAAGTGTCAAAGGTGTAGTGTTGATAGAATTCCCCTCTAGGTTGACAAAATAACAGTCTCAGCTTTGCTACACTCTTGCACATTTATTAGGAGATCTGGTTCAAACATAAATTGTGCTGTATGTAAAGACATTTAAAGAATATTTGTGTGATTCATCATATACCTGCAGGCTGTGTTAGTTGATGTAAAATGATTACATTATCATTGATGTACCTTCTCATTAAAGTTAGTGGTCCTTCTGTAGCTCAGTTGGTAGAGCATGGCGCTTGTAATGCCAGGGTAGTGGGTTTGATTCCCGGGACCACCCATACGTAGAATGTATGCACACATGACTGTAAGTCGCTTTGGATAAAAGCGTCTGCTAAATGGCATATATTATTATTATTATTGTTATAAAGTTGTACTTGTTTCAATTCAAGAAAAAATAAGTTCAATTGAAATTCAGAACTGATGTAACTCGAAATGTAGACAGTCAAGTTCAAAGGCCAGATATTACAAACAACAAAATTATGATCACTCCCTTTTCTGCTAATTTATTTATGGTATACTACATGTTTTTATCCCCCTACAGTAACAGCTACATAAAAAATTATACTTAATCTATAAAAATGATACAAAACAGGAGAAAGATAAACAGTAGATATAACATGCTCAACTATGCTTCAGAGCACATACAGATATAGATTCAAGTTAGAGCAACAAACAAGAAAACAGCAAAGCAACATCTCCACAATTCCCGATCACCAACCACCCCTATCCTCATCTTTCACAAACAATTCCAACCGTCCCACTTCTTGCACCTTTTTCCTCTCCATCCCTCTATCAGTTCTCTCCTTCCCTTGTTCAGAGCTGGAAACGCCAGCATAGATGCCCCAGGCGGTCAATGTTCTTATGAAGGACACTGTGAATGGGTGCTACGTATCTCGCTACGTCTCCGTCCCGCGAGAAATCCCGGCAGAACAGGCCCTTCTCGGCACTGAAGACAAACTTCTGTGGCATGGGGCCGTTACCCCTTACATATTCCCACACAGCCAGGAGGAGAAGCCTCACTTCGAACGGCGTCAGGTAGGGGAAAGCCTCGTGGACGTTGCCCAGCACAGGGGGCAGCAGCTGGCCCTCACCCATACAGGACACCAGCATGCATGAGGCCTGGAGGTGCCACGGGGAGTCCATCGCCAAAGACTCCCTCGAAGCCTCCCAGTGGGCCAGCAGAGTGGCCAGCAGGCCCCGGAGCACCGCAGAACAGTAACAGAGAGCAGGACGCCCGGCAGCCACAACATGGAGTAAAGGGAAGAGGACAGGGTGGGCCTCGAAGCAGCGGCGGATGTGTATGTCACGCTCTACAGTTGTGCGTGCATGTTCCTCTGGCGGCCATGACAGTTCCCCGTTGGCTACGTCGGGGCAGATATACTCCACCAGCGTCACTGCCATCATTTTGGCCGCCTCAGCGTTGATGGGCGGCGGCTCGTCTGGAACGGAGGGCTGGTGTCGGGTGCCTCCACCGTTGCCGCCATTCCCGGATGGTGCACTGCAGCACTGGACGGTGACAGCCAGCAGAGTTTGGACATTCTGTATGACACTGGCGGCGTCGGGGTGAGGCGTAGCGCTGCGCTGCTTCAGACCCTTCCCTATCACCCCAGCATGGAACACAGACCACACACTGCCAGAGAAGTTGACCGTGGTGCCGAACCTGCAGTTGATGTCCAGCAGGGAGCCCACCCGGTCAGGGGCCAGGGACGGGGAGATGGGGGTGTCCCCTCCAATGTCCTCACTCTGCCCTCCGAACAAGTCAGTGTTTCCTTTATGTAGAGCTCCCTCCACCAGGTGCTGCAGGACATATTTGAGGGTTAGAGGAGAGTAACCTACCAGACGGGACAGGAGGAGCACCGAACAGTTCACCGCCTCTCCTCCCTGGCCTTCGTCTCTCCCCTTCCCTGTCTCTCCTCTCCTCCGCAGTGCCAGAAAGAAGTGTGTGACGGCAGCCCGACAAACAAGCAACAGGTGGGAAGGCAGGGCAGCACGGGGGAGGGGGCTGCGGGACAGGAGCCGCACGGCAGCGTGGGATACGGCCGGGTCACCGTGGAGGAGCAGAGGACAGAAGTCATGGAGGTGCCCTGAGACCGCTGCTCCAACCTGCACTGCCATGGAGGACTGAGGACTAGCACCTCCTCCTCCCATGCCTCCTCCTGGGCCCCTCCTCTCCTCCTCCTGTACACTCTGCATGGCAGAGCCCAGGTTGAGAAGGAGCTGGCAGAGCTGCCTGGGTCCCAGGGTGTGTGTATGGATCTGGGCCACGCAGCGGATCACTGCGGCAGGGATGAGGCCCGGCAGGCAGGCGGACAGTGGGGTGTGGAGCTGCCAGGCCAGGGCCAGCTGGTCTGGGTTCCGGGCCAGGGTGAGCAGCTGACAGAGGGCCTCCGTGGCTACGCTAGGGCCCCCGTATACAGACAACAGACACAGCAGACACAGCAGCTGGTGCAGCCAGAGATGACGCTTCCTCTCCAGTCTCAGCATCTCAGCACAGAGCTCTCCCACGTGGGACTGCAGCTCCTCTAGGAAGGGGACCACACGGGGCGCCTGGGAGGAGGGCGAGTGGGGGCGGCTGTAGTAGCCGTCATCCCCTTCTGAGCGGGTGTAGACCAGCTTGTGGAGGTGCAGCAGGAGCATCTGGAGGAGGAGGTCGCAGGCCTCCCGGACCCCCTCGTGAGGGGAAGACGTAGGGCCAGAGATGATGACAGAGGCAGGGGTGGCCGTGTCAGCTAGGAAGCGGAGGATGCGTGCCCCTCCAGCAGGGCTCTGGGCGATGAGGTGGACAGCCAGCCCCAGCATGTTGTCAAGCTCGTCCCTGGGAAGGCCCTGTAGAACAGCCTGGAGCTGGAGCAAGACTGGAGGCCGTAGAGACTCCACCAGCTCTGTAGATATGGCGCCCAGAAGAGAAGGAGACAGCGCCGCCAGCTGGAGAAGGAAGGGCACTGTAGCTCTGCGGAGCTGGGCTGAGTGCTCCAAGGAGGTGGACCCAGAGCTGGGGGGTATAGTCGGGGGACTGAGGCTCTCCTGGAACATCCTCAGCAGCTCCCGCCGGATGCTGTCAGAGTGCCGCGCTGCCAGGTGGCCTAGGATCCCCACCACAGAGCCGATCTTAGGCACTCGGCTGCTCTTGTCTCCCTGACACTTGTCAGCCGTCCCGTGGGAACAGAAGTCTTTAAGGCCACAGGCCAGGACACGGCTGATGATGGTGCCCGGGAAGGAGGATCCGATGTGAGCCACCACCCAGTCGAAGTGGGGGGAGTGCTGCACGGAGGTGTCCAGGAGAGCATCCACACATTGGTCAGGACACCAGGCTATCATAGCTGCCAGGCACTGGGTATAGGCCTCCATGAGGGAGCGTGTAGCCGCACAAGACATCCACAGCTGCAGCAGCTCGTTTAGGCTGGAGGAGTGGGGAGCTGCCCTGCGGCCAGCATGCTTGGAGCTCAGCTGCCCCAGCAGGTCTACAGCCCAGGTTGAGACAAGGGGAGCCCAGGCTCGGGGGTTGAGCTTAATGAACTCCGCCAGGACGCCATGGACCTCCGTGATGACATCCTCCAGGTTGGAGTCCCCGTCGCCATCGCCGTTTGTTTCTAGATTGTGAAGAAAGGCTGAGACGTGCTCGTTGTACACGCCCCTTAGGTGCTCGAGGACCGCCCCGCGACAGGCAGGCACAGACCGTAGTAGACGCACGGCACAGCGGGCATGCTCACGGACGCTGAGTTTACGACCCTGGGTCTGGTCCACGCCACTGATGAAGGATTTTATCTCCTGGGACAGTTCCTGGGGGCTACACACACGATAAAAGTTAAGTTTCTCTCTAAAAACAATTGGTATCAATTGTATTTTCTCTCTGACTATAATATTTCATAAATATGCTTGAAAAATGCTGACCACTGCATCTAACCTTAGCACAACAACAGCCTTAGAACTTGTTGGTACAGTAGGGAAGCAGCCACATAGCTACAACTACTGGCTAGTTAGCTAGCATGCTAGCTATGCTAAGCAACTCACCTAAATGCATTCTGCGGTGTGTGAGTGAGAGAGGTCTGCATGGTGACTGTCAGGGAAGTCCCGTCAAACACCGCACACATCGTTCAACTTCCCAAACTGAAAATAGAACATGAAGAACTCTCCCCTTATAACATCATATTTGACGTGTACAGTTGATTATTCGTAGCTTGTTACAAGTGCGCTCCAAACCGGAAGTCTTTATTTTCTTATTCTATCATTGTCTTTCGAGGGGTAATTTATTGCCATCTACTGGCCTGACACTGTACTTGGAAATCACGTCAGCACGCACGCTGCCAGGAGATACGCCCTCGGATTGGTTTGCTTTTTTTCCGAGTCAGCTGATTGTTGACGTCTAAAGTAATTTCTGTGTTCGATGTAAAGCAATCAACATCGTAGCAACGACACGGAACTTACTGTAAGTTATAAGAAGGGTCAAGTATTTAGTGATTATCTAGACTAAAGTACTTGTGAGAATTACAAATATCTAGCTAGCTAAATGGGATCGAAAGTCTTGACAGCATGCAAACATAGTCTATGTTGTGTGCCGTTTGTGGTCAGTTACAATAACGTAGCTAAAGTAGCTAGCTATTTACTTGCATAATTCATGTTTTTTTTTTTACAGTAGCGGTGCGTGGCTAAAATCACTGAGGAAGCCAGAAAAAAAGCCATATTACAACCTATGTGTTGTGATAATTGTGTTGTTTGCTCTATAACCTGTTAAGTACTATGTTGCCACAGTGTTATTTAGGCCTAAAGCCCGAGACAATAAGACAGTTGCAGAATAAATTCACCCAAACCTTTCTTTTATCACAAAACTGGATAGCAACCTCTGTTCGGTTTAGTCCACATAGCATATTGCATGTAATAGACAGTTACATGACCTCAAGCAAGTTAATGTTTCCGACATTTTCGGACCACTAAACAACTATTGATTTAAAACCACAGATATTTACCACAAGTTGCAAAGAAAACAGGAGTTGCCTCGACTCTTCCAACACCATTTCAACATCATCAAATCACCGCTGCTTAGTCTAATACAGTGACAACTAAAAGATACCAAAAACAATTTAGTCCAATCAAGATATATATTATGTTTTTGATTTTTTATTTAACCATTATTTAACTTGGCAAGTCAGTTAAGAACAAATTCTTATTTACAATGACGGCCAACCAAAAGGCAAAAGGCCTCCCGGGATTCAAAATACAAAATAAAATAAAAAATATAGGACAAAACACACATCACGACATGAGAGACACCACAACTCTACATAAAGAGAGACCTAAGCCAACAACAGCATGGCAGCAACGCATAAAAATACAGCATGGTGGCAACATAACATGAAAACAACATGGTAGCAACACAACATGGCAGCAGCACAACATGGTAGCAGCTGTCGTGACTAGAGGACGACAGATTATGATTTTTCAACGCCGATACCGATTATTGGAGGACCAATAAAGCCGATACCAATTAATCGGCCGATTTGACATTTTTATTTTTTTAATAATGACAATTACAACAATACTGAATGAACAATTATTTTAACTTAATATAATATATCAATAAAATCAATTTACCCTCAAATAAATAATGAAACATGTTCAATTTGGTTTAAATAATGCAAAAACAAAGTGTTGGAGAAGAAAGTAAAAGTGCAATATTTGCCATGTAAGAAAGCTAACGTTTAAGTTCCTTGCTCAGACCATCCTTTTAACATGAGTCTTCAATATTACATTTACATTTACATTTAAGTCATTTAGCAGACGCTCTTATCCAGAGCGACTTACAAATATTCCCAGGTAAGAAGTTTTAGGTTGTAGTTATTATAGGAATTATGGGACTATTTCCCTCTATACCATTTGTATTTCATTAACCTTTGACTATTGGATGTTTTTATAGGCACTTTAGTATTGCCAGTGTAACAGTATAGCTTCCATCCCTCTCCTCGCTCCTCCCTGGGCTCGAACCACGAACACAACGACAACAGCCACCCTCGAAGCAGTGTTACCCATGCAGAGCAAGGGAAACAACCACTCCAAGGCTCAGAGCGAGCGAGTGACGTTTGAAACGCTATTAGCGTGCGCTAACTAGCCAGCCATTTCACTTCGGTTACACCAGCATCATCTCAGGAGTTGTTGATATGCTTGAAGTCATAAACAGGGCAATGCTTGACGCACAAGGAAGACCTGCTGGCAAAACGCAGAAAGTGCTGTTTGAATTCATATTTACGCGCCTGCTTCTGCCTACCACCGCTCAGTCAGATACTTAGATACTTGTATGCTCAGTCAGATTATACGCAATGCATGACACGCTAGACAATATCATCAACCATGTGTAGTTAACTAGTGATTATGATGGATTGTTTTTTATAAGATACGTTTTATGCTAGATAGCAACTTACCTTGGCTTACTGCATTTGCGTAACAGGCAGTCTCCTTGTGGAGTGCAACGAGAGAGAGGCAGGTCGTTATTGAGCTGGACTAGTTAACTGTAAGATTGGATCCCCCGAGCTGACAAAGTGAAAATCTGTCGTTCTGCCCCTGAACGAGGCAGTTAACCCACCATTCCTAGGCCGTCATTGAAAATAAGAATGTGTTCTTAACTGACTAGCCTAGTTAAATAAAGATTAAATAAAGGTGTAAAAAAAAAAAATACAGATTTCTGATTGTTATGAAAACTTCCGATTAATTGGTCGACCTCTAGTCGTGACGTGACTCTCATTAATGTGATGACTGTTATTTATCAAATAATTACCTACTATGTCTAATTCTTACCAGATTAAATTAATCATGTAACAATTAACTCATTAGGACTTTGGGGCACCACAGGAGAAATTGTTTAACGAGTTACCATCTCCCGAATTACCTAAAGGATATATATATATCAAAAACAGTCACTTATTAATCATTACCTCATATCAGTCTCATTCTGAACGTCGAAGACTTATTGAATCTGCACAAACCTGAGTCTTACTGATAATTTTGTACCACATACATTTATTTCATTATTTATTTACTAACACACTAAATGATAACACAGGATACACACAGACACCCACACACACAGTATAGGTTATTAATTAGAAACTTAATATGATGACAGGTACCTGGCGGACTAACACAATAATACAGTTGTTACAAAAGATGGAGAGTTAAAGAGAAAGAGAGACAACACTTGGATACTTTGGGGAACTATGCTCACAGTAACCCTAATACCTTGCCCCAAACTGCTGCCCCTTTGGGTAAGAAGTAATGCATGTATTTACGTGTTGAAGGTCTTTGTCGTGTATCTCTGTTGGACCCAGGCCTTCGTGAAAAGCCTTCTCCTTTGGATGGGCCTTCTCCTTCGTTCTCAGGTGTAAGGCTCTGATCGTTCACAACAGGTCACAATGCCCTTCTTAGTTCACTTACTTGCACTTGTTCTTGAAGAGTGGTCTTCTGAGGACGGCTAATCAGCCATGTCAATGATCCCAAGTGGTGATGAAAGCAGTGTAGTCGGTGATGATTTGAAAAGAGTAACCAGGTGTTCATACTCAAATTCCCTTTCTTAGATATAGCTACTCAACTGTAACATTGACTGTTAGAGGCTACTTCGTCTACTTCGTCTACTTCAACCTCATGTTGATTTTCATTGGTCGTGGCCTAGCTGCAGCTTATGGTCCGTTTAGTCTGGTATGTTAATTCTTAACTCAATCTTTTATACCTTCTGAGTAAAAGGGGCATTTTCATCATGATTACATGCTCGCTGGGCTCCCTGGGGCGTGGCTAGTCAAGAGGCAAAGTATTATAATTACTACGATCTTGTTAGAGAACTAAAATCACAATCCTATCATCACAAAAACGTTCTCTTCATCCTTGATATTTTCTACACCACGTAAAAGATGTAACCCTGATATACACAGTGTAAAAGCTCCTCAAGTTACAATTTTTTCGTTATAACGTGTTTATACCATTTTTAATGACATCATAAAATAAACATTAATTTTCCAAATTCCATCTTTCATAATTCCCAACATTCAGATGTTGAAATATATTGTCCCAGTGTTCCTTGTTGGATGTTGTGGGTGGCAAAATCTTCTGTAACAAAGAGACATTCCATTCACCCATACTAGAGACCAAAAGGAGTCGTCTGCTGCCCACAATTTACTATCGACGTGAGGTGTCATAAAACCCCCCACATCAATCCCTTCCCCCCTCTGCGGGTGAGAGGGCTCTGTAGACGCTGATCCACTGTAACTTGATCTTTGGATCCTCAAATGAGAGTCATGACACAGCACAAACTATGGTACAAACATTATTGGGCACAGACAGCACCACAAATGGCAAGAAAGTAGAGACAACAATAAATCACGTGAAGCAACCACAACTATCAGTAAGAGTGTCCATGACTGAGTCTTTGAATGAACAGATGTAGATAAAACGGTCCAGTTTGAGTGTTTTTTTGCAGCTCGTTCCAGTCCTTAGCTGCAGAGAACTGAAAAGAGGAGTGACCCAGGGATCTGTGTGCTTTGGGAACCTTTATCAGAATGTGACTGGCAGAACGGGTGTTGTATGTTGGAGGATAAGGACTGCAGTAGGTATCTCAGATAGGGGGGACTGAGGCCTAAGAGGGTTTTATAAATAAGCATCAACCAGTGGGCCTTGAGACGGGTATACAGAGGTGGCCAGTTTACAGACTAGTATAGAGTGCAGTGGTGTGTCCTATAAGGAGCATTTGTGGCAAATCTGATGGCCGAATGGTAAAGAACATCTAGCCGGTCGAGATCACTCTTACTTGCCGATCTATAAATCACGTCTCTGTAGTCTAACATGGGTAGGATGGTCATCTGAATCAGGGTTAGTTTGGCAGCTGGTGTGAAAGAGGAGCGATTACCATAGAGGAAACCAAGTCTAGATTTAACCTTAGCCTGCAGCTTTGATATGTGCTGAGAGAAGGACAGTGTACCATCTAGCCATACTCTCAAGTACTTGTATGAGGTGACTACCTCAAGCTCTAAACCTTCAGAGGTAGTAATCACACCAGTGGGGAGAGGGGCATTCTTGCTACCAAACCAGATTACCTTTGTTTTAGAGTTGTTCAGAACAAGGTTAAGGACAGAGAAAGCTTGTTGGATACTAAGAAAGCTTTGTTGTAGAGCGTTTAATACAAAATCCGGGGAGGGGCCAGCTGAGTATAAGACTGTGTCATCTGCATATAAATGGATGAGAGCACTTCCTACTGCTTGTGCTATGTTGTTGATGTAAATTGAGAAGAGCGTGGGACCTAGGATCGAGCCTTGGGGCTACTCCCTTGGTGACAGACAGTGGCAGACAGTGGCTGAGACAGCAGATGTTCTGACTTTATACACTGCACTCTTTGAGAGAGGTAGTTAGCAAACCAGGCCAAAGACCCCTCAGAGACACCAATAATCCTTAGCCGACCCACAAGAATGGAATGGTCTAGCTTATCAAATGCAAAAGCAGCTCAGTTTCCACCTAATTTTGTGGGCAGTTACCTCTGCACCAATGGGACGGGAAACTCTCCTGCCATTGTTAGGCTCAAGAGTTTTCACACCTCTCACTTCACACTTCTGTGCGAATTTCAGTCAGTTTCTTTCATAGCAGCTTCGTAGCCTTATTTATTAAGCTTTATATAACAAAATTACCAAGAGATTGTCTTTTAATTTTTGTCTTCAGAAGTAAGTTCAGACTGAACATTACTCACCTAGTTTTCTGTTAGATGGTGTTTCCATATTCCGCTGTGTTTCTTATGCAGGTTTTGGTTTGTTAGAAGTTTTTTTTCTTCTGGATAATTCTTGCTAGTAATAGTCCATTCAGGTAATTTTGTTCAAAATTAAGGTTTTAGTTATGGAATTGTGATATGGAATGAAGGTTTTGATGTCCTAGCGAAAAAAATCAAGTTTATTTACATTTATCCAACTTTTTGCAGAAGAACTCAGGAGCCCATGCTCTCTGTGTCTGTTCGCTCTCTCTATATATAGATTTAAGATGCGGCTGTCCATGGTTCTGATTTCTGTTTGTGCAAGTAGAAAAATATGTTTACACCCTACTTATCGAGAAACTCCAATGCCATCCTCCTCTCTTTCGTCTTGACAAAACAGTCTATTACTCTGTCATACAGGACAGGCTTTTATTTCTTGTTGTCCTAGGCTACCTTGCTAAAATGGTTGTTTGCTAGCCTAAATTCCATTCATGGGCAATGTTAGCTAGTTTACATTAGCCTTCTACATCTAGCTACATATTGAACTTCCATCCTCTCAGGCCAGGGGCACAACAATGTATGAATTAATGGTTGGATCAGAATCACTGTTAAAGTCATTGGCCAGTAAGGAGAATGAAGTAAAACCACATGTTCAAATCTCTATCTCCATCCATGGCTAATTTAGGAAAGGGACAATTTTAGCTAGCTAGCCACCGGACGACAACAACACAACAAGATGCAACAATTCAAGTTGTTTCTGTCAATGACGTATGCGCTCAATGTGATTTGATAGGAGTTACACCAAAATCCAAGCTGGCTTCCCTTGACACTTTCTTTTGGTGCGCCAAGACCAATCACAGTTGAGCTCGCTCAGTTTAGCTCAACGCTGATTGGCTAATTTTTTATATGTTTTTTTATCAAGGTAAGCTAAATGCACGCATGCTTCCCTTGCATTCCATTCAATGCTATGGGCGGCAACAATGTCATGCTTGTTTGAACCAGACAGCATCAGATAGATGGCCTACACATAAAGAGACAGAGGGGCACTGTTTTGGTCGCTCACATGCTTTCTCCGGTGAGATACATATGGAGCCAGATAGCTGCCAAAAGGTTGAACGTATGAATCGTTAGGATCGTAAGAAAAGCCATGCGTGAAACGTAAATGTGAAATGTAATCTGTGAACATATAAACACCATGTTGTGATTACGGATAACTTTTAGTCTTGAACAAATCTTGTGTTGCAATTCTGATGTACATATTACCTGATGTGTATATACCTTTCCAAGTTTTGGCAATTTCATCTCACCAACAATAAAAACTTGTGAGGAGTACTATGAGAACAAGCATAACACAGTATACAAAAAACGGAAGTAAGGGAAACCGGGAAGAGGTATCCTGCATGTTTTCAAGTTAAAATTCTCCATTCTATATTACTAATATTTCAACGTTTCATTTAGGCCTATCTACAAACCTGTAGGCATTGCAATTTAGGCTATCATTTTGTGTACTGGTGTCTTGCAGTACTCTATTTGTGTTTTATTACTGCTTTTATTATAGGCCTCCCCTTAAAAAGAGGACCCAGCTCACAGGCCTCTAAATACATTTGAAACTAAATAGTTGAAGAAGCACATGCAGTGGCTAATAGGATCGGGAAAACCAATCTGGCAATAAGAATAGGCTTGACCATTTGGGACCCCTTGGCTATTTAGCTCAGGACAGGTTATAGCTAAGACTTAGTCAACATTTCTTTAATCTAATTTATTGATATGGATATAGCCTCTGCGTGATGGGGTTGTGCAATGCAAATGGCTACAAGCCTACATACAGAGTGGAATTCGCAAATACAACAGTCAAAATGCCTAGCATAAGGCCTACAGTCCGTGCTCCCAAATACAGGAAAAAGTGTACATGATCACCACAGTAGCCCCCACGCGGCTATAAAAAATAAATTATGCAATTATATGACTGTTAGAGAACACACAACAAACAGTATGGCATATTTAGATAGTGGAATAGGCCTAGCCTAAATCATATTTACTTTCTATTTTGCAGCTCAGGTGATTATTTTAGACAAGGGTCTTCTGTGTCTTTATAATACAATTCTCACACAAGTAATTTGCTGAAGGCCCAAGCCTGTATTACGTCATCTACTGTTATAACGTCCTTATCGAATGCTCTAGACTATTATTCTGGAAATGAAACCGGAAGCTGCAAATCAACTATAAAGTCTTGGCTAGAGTTGCTTGATTGACTAGCGATCTTTGACTAGCTACATTCGGTTCATGTCCTTTGCAGATGTCACACGTTTGTGCTTATAAAAAAATATGTGTAACCCGAGTAAAGGGAGACGTAAAGTAAGAATGAAACGTGTAAATGTTCATCCATAGTCGTATCATAGGGTTTGTTCGTTTACAGATCTAATTTAACGGTCGTATCATAGGGTTTGTTCGTTTACAGATCTAATTTAACGGTCGTATCATAGGGTTTGTTCGTTTACAGATCTAATTTAACGGTCGTATCATAGGGTTTGTATGTTTACAGATCTAATTTAACGGTCGTATCATAGGGTTTGTTCGTTTACAGATCTAATTTAACGGTCGTATCATAGGGTTTGTACGTTTACAGATCTAATTTAACGGTCGTATCATAGGGTTTGTACGTTTACAGATCTAATTTAACGGTCGTAATCATAGGGTTTGTTCGTTTACAGATCTAATTTAACGGTCGTATCATAGGGTTTGTACGTTTACAGATCTAATTTAACGGTCGTATCATAGGGTTTGTACGTTTACAGATCTAATTTAACGGTCGTATCATAGGGTTTGTACGTTTACAGATCTAATTTAACGGTCGTATCATAGGGTTTGTACGTTTACAGATCTAATTTAACGGTCGTATCATAGGGTTTGTACGTTTACAGATCTAATTTAACGGTCGTATCATAGGGTTTGTACGTTTACAGATCTAATTTAACGGTCGTATCATAGGGTTTGTACGTTTACAGATCTAATTTAACGGTCGTAATCATAGGGTTTGTACGTTTACAGATCTAATTTAACGGTCGTATCATAGGGTTTGTACGTTTACAGATCTAATTTAACGGTCGTAATCATAGGGTTTGTACGTTTACAGATCTAATTTAACGGTCGTAATCATAGGGTTTGTACGTTTACAGATCTAATTTAACGGTCGTATCATAGGGTTTGTACGTTTACAGATCTAATTTAACGGTCGTATCATAGGGTTTGTACGTTTACAGATCTAATTTAACGGTCGTAATCATAGGGTTTGTACGTTTACAGATATAATTTAACGGTCGTATCATAGGGTTTGTGCGTTTACAGATCTAAATTAACAGTTGTATCATAGGGTTTGTACGTTTACAGATCTAATTTAACGGTCGTATCATAGGGTTTGTACGTTTACAGATCTAATTTAACGGTTACGTTTTCTGTTTCACACATGGCTTTTCTTAGGATCCTAACTATTTACATAGCGATTTCCTTACGATCCTAACGATACGTATGTTTTAGCTTTTGGCAGCTATCTTGCTCCATAGATACATTCAGCCTCTTGGGAATGAATTGAAGAAAAATTCTGAAACAGAAAGACAAAAGTAATTGAAAAATTATATATATATATATTATTTAATTGTTTTGGTGTACCCTGGCTCTCCTTGGCATCCATGAATACACTCCACTGATTTTTTATAGACACCAGAACATAGTGAAATTAGATCAGTATCTAGTTTATTGCCTAATATTTTGTTAGCTAATGTCTTAGGAAAACAGCCCCCCTAAATATAACACATAGATTTTGTTCTGACTTTACAGGGTCAAGATAAAAGCTCAGGAAAAACGTAAAGTTAGTTACAAGCAGAAGGGAAATCAAAACTGTGGAAAGGAAATAAGGGTAACCATGGCTCCAACATTGGTAAGTAAAGTCCAATCCAAATGTTGATTGTGTCCACTGTCTCTGTGTAATATGTTTTTATGCAAATATTTACATTTTGTTTGTACAAAGTAGTGTTTGCACGACGAGATCTGAGCACTTTCCCTTTCAGAACGGCATACTTGGCAGTTGGTTGGCGGTTGCATACTTCAACAAGAGGGTGTCTAGAAACAACACCCCTGTATGTGGCAATACACAGATTTGCCAAATCCTACTTATTATTTCTCCCTTGACAGTACGATGAGAAGCCAGAGCCAGGGGACCTGATAGAGATATTCAGATGCAACTTCCAGCACTGGACTTTGTACGTTGGTGACGGTTGTGTCGTTCACCTGGCCCCACCCTGTGAGTTATACTGTTGAGTATGATCAAATCTTTATTTTAGAAGATATAGTGCACTCAACCATTTATATACAGTAGCCTATATACAGTGGCTTGCGAAAGTATTCACCCCCCCTTGGCATTTTTCCTATTTTGTTGCCTTACAACCTGGAATTAAAATAGATTTTTGGGGGGTTTGTATCATTTGATTTAAACAACATGCCTACCACTTTGAAAATGCAAAATAATAATAAGGTATTTCAGTTTTTATTTTTATACATTTGCTAGCATTTCTAAAAACCTGTTTTTGCTTTGCTATTATGGGGTATTGTGCGTAGATTGATATTTTAGAATAAGTCTGTAACGTAACAAAATGTGGAAAAAGTCAAGGGGTCTGAATTCTTTCTGAATGCACTGTTTTTTGATTAGAAGTATTCATCCCCGAGTCAATGTTTGAAACACATTTGGCAGCGATTACATCTGCAAATCTTTCTGGGTAAGTCTCTAAGAGATATTGTACACTTGGATTGTACAATATTTGCTCATTATTCTTTTAAAAAATCCTCAAGCTCTGTCAAGTTGGTTGTTGATTATTGCTAGACAGCTATTTTCAAGTTTTTCCATAGATTTTCATGACGATTTAAGTCAAAACTGCTACTAGGCCACTCAGGAACATTCATTGTCGCCTTGGTAAGCAACTCCAGTGTATATTTGGCCCTGTGTTTTAGAATATTGTTCTGCTGAAAGGTGAAGAAAAAAAAACGTATTATGTGACTTGTTAAGCAAATGTTTACCCTTGAACTTATTTAGGCTTGTCATAACAAAGGGATACTTATTGACTGAAGACATTTCAGATTTTCATTTTTAATTCATTTGTAAAAATAAAATAAAAAAATTAAAAGCATCCTTCCACTTTGGCATTATGGGTTATTGTGTGTAGGCCAGTGACACAAAATCTCAATTTCTTCCATTTTAAATTCGTACGCAACAAAAATGTGGAAAATGTCAAGGGGTGTGAATACTTTCTGATAAAAACTAATGTGACAAAACTCAACTTTAAAGTCATCTTTGGCACTGATGATATGTTTTCTGACATGTTTTGTCTGTGCACCCCCTCCGTTGGAACTTTTCCCTCTCCTTCTCCCATGTCTCTTTGCTCCCCAGCCGAGGTCCCTGGAGCCAGTTCCAACAGCCTGATGTCTGTGCTCAGTGACAAGGCTAAGGTGAAGAAGGAAAAGATCTGGGACGTGGTGGGGCATGATCAGTGGTGCATCAACAACCAGCTTGATAAGGATTACCAGGTAAGTACAGTATTGTTGCGACCCAAAATAGCACCCCATGGGGCCCTGGTCAAACATAGTGCACTGTGTTAAAGTACTACTTAAGTATTTTGGGGGGGTATTTTTTGGGGGGTATCTGTACTTTACTTTACTATTAAAATTTTTGCCAACTTTTACTTTTACTTCACTACGTTCCTAAAAAAAGATGTACTTTTTACTCCATACATTTTCCCTGAAACCCAAAAGTACTTATCAAGAGAACATCCCTAGTCATCACTACTGCCTCTGATCTGGCTGACTCAACACTAAACACAAATGCTTCATTTGTAAATGATGTCTGAGTGTTGGAGTGTGCCCTTGGCTGTCTGCGAATAAATAAATAAAAAATAAAATTATTCTGTCTGTTTTATTTAATGTAAAGGAATTTGAAATGGTTTACTTTTGCTTTTGATACTTAAGTACATTTTAGCAATTCCATTTACTTTTGATACTTAAGTATATTTAAAACCAAATACCTTTTAGACTTTTACTCAAGTAGTATTTTACTGGGTGACTTTCACTTTTACTTAAGTCATTTTCTATTAAAGGTATCTTTACTTTTACTCAAGTGTGACACTTGGGTACTTTTTCCACCGCTGGGAATAAGGTGCCAGCCTGTGTGATCCTATGTGGCTCAGTTGATAGAGCATGGTGCTTGTAATGCCAGAATAGTGTTTTGATTCCCGCTGGGGCCAACCAAATGAAAATGTATGCATGCACTAGTGTAAGTTCGCTTAAGATAAAAACGTCTGCTAAATGGCATAAATTGCTTAGCATAAAATGATCTTCTAAATGTCATGCATTATATTATTATAGGTCAGACCCATCTGTGAGATACTGAAGGACGCCCAGGCCTATGTGGACCAGGAGCTGCCCTTCTGTGTCTTCAAGGGGAACTGTGAGCACTTTGTCACAGAGCTGAGATATGGGAAGGCTGAGTCTCGACAGGTAGGTACACTGGACTGGTGCTCATCAATAGGTGTACTGTGCTCAGCATAGAGTTATCTTGTGAGCCATAATGACATTCTCAAGCTATGAATGTGTGTCAAGAGAGTGTAGAGTAACTGGATTACTTGTTGTTATACATTCAAAGCATCTATGACTATTTCTGACTCAGTCATTCATTCAAATGAATGTCTTTTTCTGCCAGGTTCAGCAGGCTGTGGAAACAGTGGGAATGGCCGCAATGGTGGGCTTTGGAGTCCTTGCTGTTGCAGGTATCGCGGCAGCCATCTTTGGAGGTGGAAGCAAAAAGAAGAATAAAGGGGGAGAATATAAGTGAGCACCTGTATGATAGCTTCCTGAGCAGCCAATCACCAATAGGCCTGATATAGATTAATTATTCAACTACAGTACTACTGCCCTCGTCACTTGAATAATTCTGTTGTTTTCAGAAGGGAGGATTGTGTATTTCCGTACATCTTTTTAAAAAACTTTTACAATTACACAGACGTGATTTGAAAGCACAAAGGAAACGAGGAACAGTGTCTTGTTATAATTATGAGGTTTAAAGCCTTGTAGGTGTCATAGCCTTGCAGGCTTCTAGCTGATTTAACAAAAAAATTATAATTTACTTATAAGCTATGAAGTTTCCCTACTAAAGTTTCAACATATTTATCTAGACTGAGATCTTTTTATAATGGGATAAAATGGTATTCCACTGAAGTCCTGATATTTCTATCATGAATTCAATTGTCTTTAGGACTCACAGAACTACTCCTGGTTAGGGTCGGAGTGGATACGTCCAGTGGGCTGTCTTGAGCCCCCACCTGTTTAGCTAATAAAAAATATATATATTTTAAAAACGTGTGCCTGTTTTACATGTTATTTTGGCATTAAAACGTGTCACATATCAGTTTGCAAACATTGTAAAAAAATGTTTTTTTTAAAGAATCATTGAGTTAATAAAACAAAATACAAACATGGTCTCTTTTTTTGCATTCTTGAGTAAGGCAGCTCCAAAATGGAGGTGTTTCAGCCTAGCTCAGGGCTTTCTGCGGTGGTGGGGCAGCCAGCAGAAAATATGGAGCGTAGGGGTTGGTAATGTTCTCTAGTTGCGCCATGATTGGCTCAGTGTTCTGTCACTCATGGGGACACTACGTCACTGCAAAATCTACGGCTAGATCTTTAAAATTCAAACCCCTTGGGTCCTGCCATAGAGTTACATTAGAAGTTCCCATCCAAGAAGGCTCAAGGTAGAAATGATGAACAGATAAAAATGTCAAATCACATCTACCGTAGCTTTGATTGGACTGATCATGACAACATCATACTTTAAAAATCTTAGCAAGCTAGACAAGCAGTCATCGTCATGAATTATGTAGACAATCTACTGGAAAATCCTTTTAAATCCTTGTCATATGAAGATAAATTATAGATAAAACGTATCGGTGCTCATCGGCCATTGGGCATAAACATTACACAACAGGTTGGAAATCACAAATTCAACAATGAGTGGTTTGGAAGGAATCAGTGGCTAACTTAACTTTTTTTCCCCTATTGTGTTATTGACTTGTTAATTGTTTACTCCATGTGTAACTCTGTGTTGTCTGCTCACACTGCTATGCTTTATCTTGGCCAGGTCGCAGTTGCAAATGAGAAATTGTTCTCAACTAGCCTACCTGGTTAAATAAAGGTGAAATAAACATTTTTTAAATTTTAAAAATAAAAACTGCAAGCGTTGCAAAACAATCACTAGCTTGCTATTCAGTGGAGTGGGTGTGTGGTCCAAGTCTGGGCTTAAGGGTCTCTTTTCCAAGCTTAAAATAATACACATTCAACACCATGGGCCAGAAAAGTTGTACTACATTGGCCATGCTCTCAATCCAGCATGACTTCTGCCACGTTCAAAACAACTGGAAACTCAGAACTGGGAAATCTCAGACGTCAGTCAGTTCAATAGAACTGGGAACTCTGAAAAAAACGAGCTCCAACTGGGAAAATAAGTTTTGAACGGTCATCCAACTTGTAATTCCAAGTCAGGAACTCTGACCTCTTTCTAGAGCTCTGACCTGAAGACCACTGAAGTCATGATTCAACCTGAACCTATTGTTCACCACTGTCAGGAACTCTGGCCTCTTTCTAGAGCTCTGACCTGAAGACCACTGAAGTCATGATTCAACCTGAACCTATTGTTCACCACTGTCAGGAACTCTGGCCTCTTTCTAGAGCTCTGACCTGAAGACCACTGAAGTCATGATTCAACCTGAACCTATTGTTCACCACTGTCAGGAACTCTGGCCTCTTTCTAGAGCTCTGACCTGAAGACCACTGAAGTCATGATTCAACCTGAACCTATTGTTCACCACTGTCAGGAACTCTGACCTCTTTCTAGAGCTCTGACCTGAAGACCACTGAAGTCATGATTCAACCTGTTTTTCCCAGATGTCTTGAAAGCACCATAAATCCAGATAATGCCAGACTTTGATGACAAAATTTTCCCACAAAGACCGCCGCGCCACCTTCCTGTTCAAGTGATCACAGCACAACAAGGTGAGTCCAAAAATGTATTTTATCCTGCTGCATAAATGATGTAATATGCCAGGGAGATTTGTATGCCGTAACTAAGAAAGTAATACTAAGTGTATGTTGTGTAGTAAGCTGTTAGTAGCCCATGTGCCTCACCTTAATAATTTGGTCCCTTTCCCCCTCATAATTTAGCCTACTGTTATGACTTGGAGGTGTACATGTAGCCTATAGCCTGTTTTAGAGAAATATAATCATTGAATATTGTAAGAGCTTTCATTGTCTGCTTATATGCCCCCATTATTTATCCTACGGTTCTGACTTGGTGTACAGAGAGAATACTGTAAGAATGGCCCATATTCTAAATTCTGTCGCTGTACATTTCAAAAGTGCAGAACAAATAGTTATGCTATGTCCATCCAAGCTCGCTCATTAATATCTTAATAGAAATTACGGATTGCCTCTTATCCGCTCTTCGTCCCCTTCTGCCATCGTTTGTACATCTCAATTGTCAGTAGAAACCACATTTGTTTAAGCAAGTCAGCCATATCAGCAATGTTTTTTTTAAAGGCAGTAAATGAGGCTGAATGAACTGCTTTGCTGCTCAACAAGGCTCCACTGATAACCAGGTGTATCGGTGGTAAGGATTCACTCCATGGTGCTGAAAAGAAAGCTCTGCTGTGCTCAGCTTTATGTAGGCCCTAACAGTTTGTCACAGTCATAGTGTTGTGGCTTTGCAGGCATGCATCAAAAATATTTTGGGGGGAGTTTGCCCCACCAACAATCGCCACTGGATACATCTAATGCTCCTTATATCGCCTTGAAATGACTGACAGCGTTATGAACCAAATCTTTATTCATGAGTATACTAGCAATTTCTAGATGTTGGATTGAAAATATTTTATCTTAACCAGTGCTTGATCCGTAAACTTGTTTGCACATTAAGTTGAAATATATTGATAATGAATAAACTGAATCTCGTCATTTTAGATTAGTTGATCTGGTCTTGACATGCTCTGCAATGTAAGTTTGTACATTTTTAATAAACATTATTTGGTATCTAGGTTTGTGGTCTGGTTAACATACTTCTCTTAGTAAACAGAAACACCTGTTGTCCCACAAGGAATTTTCCAGTGGATTTGGATGTTGGCAGAAGCAGAAATTATTCTGAATATATATTTGTAAAACAGTTCACACCCTTTCGCATAACACTTTGTCATGGTTTTATTTTGGGAATTGTACACAAGATTCTCTCTCTATAAAACAATGCATCTGATTTCACTGGACTTCCCTCCCTCGCCACCCACAACATATTTAAACATCACAGAGCACAGTTCATCTGACTCCAGTAAACCGTGCTGAAATCAAATAAAAGGCACAAACAGAACCTTCTCTTTCCCTTGACCCACCCAACACTACCAATCTGACAAGATAGTTGATGGGCAGAATTATCTTTCACTTTATGATTTGATTTTAAATAGCTAAGTGACTCCATAAATATATAGGAGGAGGAAGCTACAGATAAAATTGCATGATAACACGGTCCATGCTGAATATGAAGGCTTCAAGTTAGTCAACCCCCCACCACTAATGATAACCGATTGGCTCCGAGGGGATGTAGGCCAGGTGTATATTATTCATCTGTGTACAGTGAGGTACCGTTAATCAACAGAGACACGTTCAGTTGGCAAACAAATATAGAAATATCATGAATAGACTTGACATGATCCCTTATTCTATGTGAGAGGAATGTTTGTTCTACATAACATATTTCTATCAGACTGTTCCACAACATTGTGCCCCGCTGAACATGTCCCACCATTACCCTTCAGGGAAGTACCGTATGCCTTCTGGTAGGTAACTCATATACAGACCCATGCATGCAGACTATCAGTCTTATTTCTGCAGTGTGACTGACAGCTTATCTAACATTCATAACCCATTTATGCGTATATGTGAACATTCAGCATATACAAATTTTATATCAATATAATAAAAAAAAAAGTTTCTGACAAATGCACCAACTATGTACATTTCTTTACATCTTTGTTTTTATATAAAAACAATATTTGCGTTGTAATATGAATGCAATGTTTAAACCCCGTAATAGTCGATGAGAAATGTCTCAGCTTCTGGCACTCTGATCCCCTCTCAGCCAATGAGCAGCTTGTACAGTCAAGTTCAGTGTCTCTTCTTCAATCTTTTTTTCATTATGGAATGTTGAACCTTCCATACATTCCACTGTGGGAGTCAGGGGAAAGTCATCATAGCACTCTGTCTGCTTCGCTTCCTGTCTTCCACCAACCCTCTTCCTTCCAGTCAGTCAAGTTTCCGAGCACCCAGTTTGAGAGGACCCTTCACTGCCTTGCGTTCTGCCCGTTTGGCCTCCAGTTCTTTCCTCCTCTCCTCACGTTTCTTCTTGGCCAGCTCTGCCTTGCTTAGGCCTGCTTAGGAAACAAAAAGACAGACAGCTGTTATAACATGAACAACATCTCATTAAAAGGACTCCCTGGTTTCAGATCATTGAGAGAGATGGAGAATAGAGAAGTTAGAGCAGGTTGAGACTCACCTTGACTTCCGTCCACAGACTCCCAGCTCTCCTCGGCTCCCCAGTCTCCAGCAGGCTCTGCACTCCAGCCATCACCAGCCTAGCATGAACCAGAAAGCACAGCGCACATTAAAAACATGCATTGTCCTTCCATTTCCACCTCAAAATGTTCCTCACTTCACATCAACACCTAACTTTTACCTCCACTTTAACAAGCCTGTTTGTCAGTTCTTCAAAACACAAAGCCTACTCCTGTCAAAAGTTTATTCATAAAGCCCCCCTCTCTCCTCACCGTAGCAATGGGGGTGGGCATGGCTCTCTGAGACACGTTGGCAAGGAAGTCTGTCTGGGTGGCTCCCTTACTGTCCCAATCATACTCGCTGGCTAACCGAACCCCCTCCAGCAGAGCAGCACTCTTAGTGGCCGGAGCAGTCGTTCCCTCCTCCTCCCAGTCATTGCCCCACGTCTCCTCTCCTGGTGAACTCTGACCCTGGCCATCAGCCTCCTTCTCATTGGACCAGCTGTCATCGGCATCCCAGCCCGAGCTGCTCCAATCAGAGCTCTGCTTTTTCACCGCCTCAGAAGTTGCTAGACCCACCTGGATGGAAACGGAGACAGCAATGAATGAATACCCCCCATGAAGTTTCAGCACGCACACGGTTTTAAATCATGGACCATTGTTCAGTAGGTTGGAACTTTCAGGAAATTGCAGACAGGAATGTATTTACAAATTAGTCATTTAGCAGATGCTCTTATCCAGAGAGAAGACAGCTAGGTGAGGCAACCACATCTCTCAGTCATAGTAAGTACATTTTTCCTCAATTAAGTTTATATCATCAAAGCCAGAGCTAGTAAGAAAAGACAAATTTGAGTGTTAGTTACATTACAGAAATAGCATGACTATGCAATGTGCCATTATCTTTGACTATTCAAACATTCTGCCTCCCTGAAAACCAGATACGTACTCCTCTTACACTGGCCTTCTTTTTGACAGAAGACATTCCTGACCAATCAGAAGAGTTCCAGTCATCTGGGTCTGCTGCCTGTACCTTCTCTGGGTCCTGTGGGGGGAGAGAGAGCGCGAGGGTAGTTGAATGAGTTAACTGATCAAATAGAACATACCTCTGCAATACAAACATCACTGTTCCCCATGTTCCGTGACAGTTGATGTCCCAACTGTCAAATCCCACCCCAAAACCATTCCATGCCAATTACCTCCAAACTTCCCCAGTCCTCGTCATCCCACCGGTCTCCGATTGGCTCCTCATTCTTTTCGGACACCTTAGGAGAGTCTGATTGGCTAGCAAGGCCAGAAGCAATGGGTAGAGTCATGGAGGCCGGTGGGGGTTTAACTTCAGAGCCTGGAGGAATGAGGTGAAAGGTGGCTGTAAATAGCGGATGCCATTAACTGATGGATACAGCTTTGCCGGCTCTTCCTATGTTTCTATGGGGGATGCCACCCTTATGTATAGAATGACCAAAAATCAAATCAAATTTGATTTGTCACATGCCAAATACAACAGACCTTACTGTGAAATGCTTACTTACAAGCCCTTAACCAACAATGCAGTTAAGAAAATAGAGTTAAGAAAATATTTAATATAAACTTAAGTAAAATACATTTTAAAAAGTTAGAATAAAACAACAGTAACGAGGCTATATACAGGGGGTACCGGGTCAATGTGGGGGGGGTACAGGTTAGGCGAGGTCATTTGAACATGTAGGTAGCGGTAAAGCGACTACGCATAGATAATAAACAGCGAGAAGCAGCAGTGTAAAAACGGGGGGGGGGGTCAATACAAATAGTCTGGGTGGCCATTTGATTAACAGTCTTATGTCTTGGGGATTGAAGTTTTTAAGGAGCCTTTTGGACCTAGACTTGGCGCTCCGGTACCGCTTGACGTGCAGAGAGAACAGTCTACGACTTGGGTGACTGGAGTCTGACAATTTTTTGGGCCTCCCTCTGACACCGCCTAGTATATAGGTCCTGGATGGCAGGAAGCTTGATGTACTGGGCTGTAGACACTACCCTCTGTAGCGTCTTACGGTCAGATGCTGAGCAGTTGCCATACCAGGAAGTGATGCAACCAGTCAGGATGCTCTCGGTTTGTGCAGCTGTATAACATTGAGGATCTGGGGACCCATGCCAAATCAAAACAGAAACATATTTAAGATCCGAGTAATCCTGCAAATAAGTCAGTTCCTTACCCCCGGGTACTCCATCTATCACAGAGTTCCCAGCGCAAGGAGATGCAGTACCACCACCAACAGGGGTGTTCTCAGCCAGGCTGCCCCCCTCTGCCCCCGGGCCGGTCCGGATGAGCTTGGAGGTCAGAGAAGACACCCCCGTCACTGCCCAGCCTGCCCAACTGGCCGCTGCCCCAGCCGGCTGGGCTGATGACATCACATCCTTTTCTAGGTTGAGAAGGAGATAAGTAATATTAGACACTCAAAGGCTGCAAAAATATTCCTTGTAAGGGATAGTTTGGGATTTTGGCAATGAAGGAAGTTACAGGTATACCACATGACCAAGAGTGTGGACAGCTGCTCGTCAAACATCTCATTCCAAAATAATGGATTTGATATGGAGTTGATGATGGAGATATGGAGTTGATCCCCCCTACTATAACAGCCTCCACTCTTCTGGGAAGGCTTTCCACTAGATGCTGGAACATTGCTGCGGGGACTTGCTATTAGCCACAAGCGCATTAGTGAGGTCGGGCACTGATGTTGGGCGATTAGGCCTGGCTCGCAGTCAGCGTTCCAATTCATCCCAAATGTGTTCGATGGGGTTGAGATCAAGGCAGTCAATTTCTTCCACACCGATCTCGACAAAGCATTTCTGTATGGACCTGGCTTTGTGCATGGGGGCATTGTCATTCTGATACATGAAAGGACCTTCCCCAAACTTGCCACCAAGTTGGAAGCAGAGAATCTTCTAGAATGTTGTATGCTGTGGCGCCAAGATTTCACTTCACTGGAACTAAGGGTTCTAGCCCAAACCATGAAAAACAGCCCCAGACCATTATTCCTCATCCACCAAACTTTACAGGTAACTTTAGGTAGCGTTCTCCTGGCTTCCGCCAAACCCAGACTCATCCATCGGACTGCCAGATGGTGAAGCGTGATTCATCACTCCAGAGAACGCGTTTCCACTGCTCCAGAGTCCAATAACGGCAATCTTTACACCACTCCAGTCGCCGCTTGGCATTGACATGGTGATCTTAAGCTTTGTGCGGCTGCTCGGCCATTTGAAACCAATTTCATGAAGCTCCTAGACGTTTCCACTTCACAATAACAGCACGTACAGTTGATCGGGCAGCTCTAGCAGGACAGAAATTTGACGAACTGACTTGTAGGAAAGGTGGCATCCTATGATGGTGCCACGTTGAAGTCACTGAGCTCTTCAGTAAGGACATTCTACTGCCAATGTTTGTCTATGGAGATCGCATGGCTGTGTGCTCGATTTTAAAACACCTGTCAGCAACAGGTGTGGCTGAAATAGTCTAATCCACTAATGTGAAGTGGTGTGTCCACGTACTTTTGTGTGTGTTATATATTTATATAGTGTAGTTTGCGAGCAAATGATACCGAGCTTAGCACAATGACTGGAAGTCTTTGGGTACAGCTAACACTAGTTAGCATTGGGTCACAAAACTACCTCGAACTTCCTTCATACTGGACACAGAAACATTTTTATCCACGAGATCATCGGACTCTGGGGAAGCAGATAAAGGACTTCATTGCCAAAATCCCATACTATCCCTTTAATGTGAGATCAGTGCTTGAGGCTTTGTTGTTTTTGGCGACCTGGACGTTTGCGATTGTGTACAGACCTATTTCAGCCAGCTTGGTTGGATCTTCAGAAACAGTCTCCAGCTTCACCAAGAAACTCTTTATTGCTTTGAATGACTGAGGGACAGAAAAAAAAACATGTTCCACAAGCTAGGTTTCTATCCAATTGGCAACAACTTCTCATGCAAATATATACACTGCTCAAAAAAATAAAGGGAACACTAAAATAACACATCCTAGATCTGAATGAATGAAATATTCTTATTAAATACTTTTTTCTTTACATAGTTGAATGTGCTGACAACAAAATCACACAAAAATTATCAATGGAAATCAAATTTATCAAACCATGGAGGTCTGGATATGGAGTGACACTCAAAACGAAAGTGGAAAACCACACTACAGGCTGATCCAACTTTGATGTAATGTCCTTACAACAAGTCAAAATGAGGCTCAGTAGTGTGTGTGGCCTCCACGTGCCTGTATGACTGTATGACCTCCCTACAATGCCTGGGCATGCTCCTGATGAGGTGGCGGATGGTCTCCTGAGGGATCTCCTCCCAGACCTGGACAAAAGCATCCGCCAACTCCTGGACAGTCTGTGGTGCAACGTGGTGTTGGTGGATGGAGCGAGACATGATGTCCCAGATGTGCTCAATTGGATTCAGGTCTGGGGAACGGGCGGGCCAGTCCATAGCATCAATGCCTTCCTCTTGCAGGAACTGCTGACACACTCCAGCCACATGAGGTATAGCATTGTCTTGCATTAGGAGGAACCCAGGGCCAACCGCACCAGCATATGGTCTCACAAGGGGTCTGAGGATCTCATCTTGGTACCTACATTTACATTACATTTAAGTCATTTAGCAGACGCTCTTATCCAGAGCGACTTACCTAATTGCAGTCAGGCTACCTCTGGCGAGCACACGGAGGGCTGTGCGGCCCCCCCACACCATGACTGACCCACCACCAAACCGGTCATGCTGGAGGATGTTGCAGGCAGCAGAACCTTCTCCACGGCGTCTCCAGACTCTGTCACGTGCTCAGTGTGAACCTGCTTTCATCTGTGAAGAGCACAGAGCGCCAGTGGCGAATTTGCCAATCTTGGTGTTCTCTGGCAAATGCTAAACGTCCTGCACAGTGTTGGGCTGTAAGCACAACCTCCACCTGTGGACGTCGGGCCCTCATAGCACCCTCATGGAGTCTGTTTCTGACCGTTTGAGCAGACACATGCACATTTTTGGCCTGCTGGAGGTCATTTTGCAGGGCTCTGGCAGTGCTCCTCCTGCTCCTCCTTGCACAAAGGCGAAGGTAGCGGTCCTGCTGCTGGGTTGTTGCCCTCCTACGGCCTCCTCCACGTCTCCTGATGTACTGGCCTGTCTCCTGGTAGCGCCTCCATGCTCTGGAAACTACACTGACAGACACAGCAAACCTTCTTGCCACAGCTCGCATTGATGTGCCATACTGGATGAGCTGCACTACCTGAGCCACTTATGTGGGTTGTAGACTCCGTCTCGTGCTACCACTAGAGTGAAAGCACCGCCAGCTTTCAAAAGTGACCAAAACATCAGCCAGGAAGCATAGGAACTGAACTCCTTTATTGGGGGTGTCTTGCTAATTGTCTATAATTTCCACCTGTTGTCTATTCCATTTGCACAACAGCATGTGAAATTTATTGTCAGTGTTGCTTCCTAAGTGGACAGTTTGATTTCACAGAATGGGATTGACTTGGAGTTAAACACAATGTAATTGTTCCTTTTATTTTTTTGAGCAGTATGTGTGTGTGTGTGTGTGTGTGTGTGTGTGTGTGTCTGTCTCCTGTACACACACACATATGTATATATATTACACACACACACACACACACACACACACATATATACACATACATACACACACAAAAATATCTAAAAAAATAAAATAATCAATAAACGTAAAAATAATTAAGGCATTAAATAGAATTATGCTTATTTTCTCACCAGATATGAATTTCCATCAAATTTACTTGTGATCAAAAGTCTGACGTAGCGCACATAAAAATAACTTTTGCGTTTAATTCCCATAAAAATACAAAAGTTAAAATGGATTTCCATCGCAAGCAACTCCACTGATGGTTTCATCACCAGAAATGTTGCGCTATATAGCTAAATATACCCACTCTGGTGTTGGCACTGCGCTCTAGTTGGCACTTTGCGCTCTAGCGAACAGCTTGCAAACGCAGTGCAGGTATAGCTTACATGATGACATTATTATGGACAAAGGAGCAAAATCATTTTTTGCTTGTCAAATGGAAGCCAAGCGTCGATCATGTCCCCAGAATAAGACCCTGGATATTTATTGGAAAGGAGCATCAAGCTCATCACCTTGTACTGTCACCACCCTGTGAAGTTCATTACTGATTTCATCTGTAGCCTAACAAACTGCATGCTTTCTCCAGTTGTAGTGAGAGGACCACACCACATGTCATCACGGGACTCAAAGTTTACTTCCATATGTTGGTTATTATATCAATATTTGCACATAAAAGCGTTTCCACAGCCATTTCTCGCATAATATATTTTACAGACACAAAAATCCCACCTTGTCTAGCGTATTTTGTTTTTTCGACATTTGGAAAGTTTACTGCCCGTCGTGGCATTTTTATACTTCATGTGCATAAAAAGGTTGGATGGAACCTTCTTACAGATGGAATGTTGCAATGTGAAATGAGAGAGTTAGGTAAAAATAGATTTTCATATGTAGATGGAGTGTTCAGGCTGAAATATTTCTAAACCTAATGCAAACTAAATGTACTAATGCAGTTATTTCAATGTGTAAGTTGTTTGTAGTGCTTCTCACCTGATCTCTAACGTTCTTGTCAGGGTCAACAGTGAGGGTACAGAGTGTTGGTAGTACCCGTGCTGCACTCTCTGTCACACTGTAGTAGTTGTGGGTCGCTGCAAAGCCCAGAACCCCGGCCGCCCGAGAGGCGGGAAAGGGGTCCTTAGTGGCCCGAGAGAATGCCGAGATCAACACTCGTTGCCGTGTCTGTGGAGGAAAGGAGGTATGAATAAGAGCACAAACGAGGGGGGAGAGTGAGAGCGAGAAAGGGGGAGACGGGAAGAGAAAGGGGGAGAGAGAGCGAGGAGCGAACGAGCTAAACAGAGAGAGCGAGGGAGAGAGCTGCTCAACTTGCTCTGTTCACACCTACTGTAATGGTCCGAGCCTAAACCACACAAAACACCACTAGACAGTACGGAAATCCAAGCTTTTACTATATCATGCTGGAATATACAAGGCCTGAGGTCATCTCCCTTTGGACTAAAGAGCAAGAACCTAGACTTCAAAGAAATTGGAAATACAGACATTGTCATCCCACAAGAAACATGGTAGTCCCATCCATCAAACTACCAGGTGTGAAACAGGGAAGAGACTCAAGGGGTATGCTAATTTGGTAGAGCAGACCTATCCCACTCTATTCAATTAGTCAAAACAGGAACAAATGAATAAGGAAATGATCTCAGAGAAAAATGTCCTCATGTGTGCTACCTATATCCCCCTACAGTATCCATGTACTTTAATGTGACAGCTTCTCCATCCTAGAGGGGGAGATCAACCATTTCCAGGCTCAGGGACATGTACTGGTCTGTGGCGAACTACATGCCAGAACACAAGGGGACAAACACCTACCCGGAGGTGACACCATTCCCTCCCTAATATGCCACCCTAGACACAACTATGACAAACATGGGTCACAACTCCTGGAGCTCTGTCACACGCTGGGTCTGTACATAGTCAATGGTAGGCTTCAAGGGGACCTCTATGGTAGGTACACCTATAGCTCATCTCTTGGCAGTAGTAGTGTAGATGACTTTATCACTGACCTCAACACAGTCTCTCTCAGACTGTTCACTTTTAGCCCACTGACACACCTTCTCACGCTTTTTTTAATAAATAAAAAAAGCTGGACTCTGGCATGAGGGTCTGCTATACAAATTGATGGAAAGCCGTGTTGGGGGGAAAAAACATACGACTTTATAAAAAACATGTACACAAGTGCGCAGTTAAAATTGGCACGAAAAAAAAACTTTTATTTCCACAGGGCCGTGGGTTGAGACAGGGAGTGAGCTTGAACCCCACTGAAGTTTACATACACATTAGCCAACTACATTTAAACTCAGTTTTTCACAATTCCTGACATTTAATCCTAGTACAAATTCCCTGTCTTAGATCAGTTAGGATCATCACTATTTTAAGAATGTGAAATGTCAGGAAAAATAGTAGAGAGTGATTTATTTCAGCTTTTAATTCTTTCATCACGTTCCCAGTGGGTCAGGAGGTTAACAAACTCAATTAGTATTTGGTAGCATTGCCTTTAAATTGTTTAACTTGAGTCAAACATTTCGGGTAGCCTTCCACAAGCTTCCCACAATAAGTTGGGTGAATTTTGTCCCATTCCTCCTGACAGAGCTGGTGTAACTGAGTCAGGTTTGTAGGCCTCCTTGCTCGCACACGCTTTTTCAGTTCTGCCCACAAATGTTCTATAGGATTGAAGTCGGGACTTTGTGATGGCCACTGCAATACCTCAACTTTGTTGTCCTTAAGCCATTTTGCCACAACTTTGGAAGTATGCTTTGGGTCAATGTCCATTTAGAAGACCCATTTGCGACCAAGCTTTAACTTCCTGACTGATGTCTGAGATTGCTTCAATATATCCACATAATTTTCCATCCTCATGATGCCATCTATTTTGTGAAGTGCACCAGCAACCCTACAACATGATGCTGCCACCCCCGTCCTTCACGGTTGGGATGGTGTTCTTCAGCTTGCAAGCTTCCCCTTTCTCCTCCAAACATAACGATGGTCATTATGGCCAAACAGCTCTATTTTTGTTTCATCAGACCAGGGGACATTTCTCCAAAAAGTACGATCTTTGTTCCTATGTGCAGTTGCAAACCGTAGGCTGTCTTTTTTAATGGCGGTTTTGGAGCAGAGGCTTCTTCCTTGCTGACCGGCCTTTCAGCGTGTGTCGATATAGGACACGTTTAACTGTGGATATAGATACTTTTGTACCGGTTTCCGCCAGCATCTTCACAAAGTCCTTCGCTGTTATTCTGGGATTGATTAGCACTTTTCGCAACAAAGTATGTTCATCTCTCGGAGACAGAACGTGTCTCCATCCTGAGCGGTATGACGGCTACGTGGTCCCACGGTGTTTATACCTGCATACTATTGTTTGTACAGATGAACGTGGCACCTTCCGGCGTTTGGAAATTGCTCCCAAGGATGAACCAGACTTGTGGAGGTCTACATTTTTTTTTACCCCGAGGACTCGGCTGATTTCTTTTGATTTTCTCATGATGTCAAGCAAAGAGGCACTGAGTTTGAAGGTAGGCCTTGAAATACATCCACAGGTACACCTCCAATTGTCTCAAATGATGTCAATTAGCCTATCAGAAGCTTCTAAAGCCATGACATCATTTTCTGGAATTTTCCAAGCTGTTTAGCCTTTTGTGACTAGGGGGCAGTATTTTCATTTTTGGAAAAATAACATTCCTGTTTTGTCAGGACAAGATGCTAGAATATGCATATAATTGACAGCTTAGGATAGAAAACACTATAAAGTTTCCAAAACTGTAAAAATATTGTCTGTGAGTATAACAGAACTGATATTGCAGGCGAAAGCCTGAGAAAAATCCAATCTGGAAGTGCCTCATGTTTTGAAAGCGCTGCGTTCCAATGCGTCCCTATTGAGCAGTGAATGAGCTATCAACCAGATTACTTTTTCTCCGTATTCCCCAAGGTGTCTACAGCATTGTGACGTAGTTTTACGCATTTATGTTGAAGAATACCCGTAAGCAGCTACATTGCACAAGTGGTCACCTGATGGCTCTCAGAGTGATTCTCGTGTAAAATACAGGAGGTAGCCATTATTCCAATCGGTCCTACTGAAAAACCAATTGTCCCGGTGGATATATTATCGAATAGATATTTGAAAAACACCTTGAGGATTGATAATAAACAACGTTTGCCATGTTTCTGTCGATATTATGGAGCTAATTCGGAATATTTGTCTGCGTTTTCGTGACTGCAATTTCCGGTCGATTTCTCAGCCAAATGTGAAGAACAAACGGAGCTATTTCGCCTACAAAAATAATATTTTTGGAAAAAAGGAACATTGGCTATCTAACTGGGAGTCTCATGAGTGAAAACATCCGAAGCTCAAAAGGTAAACAATTTCATTTGATTGCTTTTCTGATTTCCGTGACCAAGTTACCTGCTGCTAGCTGGACAAAATGCTATGCTATCGATAAACTTACACAAATGCTTGTCTAGCTTTGGCTGTAAAGCATATTTTGAAAATCTGAGATGACAGGGTGATTAACAAAAGGCTAAGCTGTGTCTCAATATATTTCACTTGTGATTTTCATGAATAGGAATAGTTATGTCCGTTGCGTTATGCTAATTAGTGTCAGTAGATGATTACGCTCCCGGACCCGGGATGGGGAGTCAGAGGTTAAAGGCACAGTCAACTTAGTGTATGTTAACTTCTGACCCACTGGAATTGTGATAGTGAATTATAAGTGAAATAAACTCTGTAAACAATTGTTGTAAAAATTACTTGTGTCATGCACAAAGTAGATGTCCTAACTGACTTGACAAAACTATAGTTTGTTAACAAGAAATTTGTGGATTGGTTGAAAAACTAGTTTTAATGACTCCAACATAAATGTATGTAAACTTCAACTGCATATATAAATTAATTGGCAGGGGCACTAGAACAGTCTACAGCCCCCGCCCTCACACTACTAGAATCTGAATCCACATCACCAAGAACTATCATGGTCCAAACACACCAAGACAGTCGATAAGAGGGCACGACACCACCTTTACCCCCTCAAGAGACTGAAAAGATTTGGCATGGCTCCCCAGATCCTCAAAAGGTTCTACAGCTGCACCATCTCCGCCTGATATGGCAACTGCTCGGCATATAACCGAAAGGCGCTCCAAAAGGTAGTGCATACGGCCCAGCACATCCCTGGGGCCAAGCTTCCTGCCATCCAGGACCTATATACTAGGTGGTCAGAGGAAAGCTCCAAAAGGTAGTGCATACGGCCCAGCACATCCCTGGGGCCAAGCTTCCTGCCATCCAGGACCTATATACTAGGTGGTCAGAGGAAAGCTCCAAAAGGTAGTGCATACGGCCCAGCACATCCCTGGGGCCAAGCTTCCTGCCATCCAGGACCTATATACTAGGTGGTCAGAGGAAAGCTCCAAAAAAATTGTCAAGAGACTCCACTCACCCAAGTCAGAGTGTTTTGTCTCCTACTGCATGGCAAGGGGTGCTGGAGCACCAAATCTAGGACCAAAAAGGCTCCTTAACATTTTATACCCCCAAGCCATAAGACTGCTGAACAATGACTCAAATGGCCACCAGACTATTTACATTGACACCCTTCCATTTGTTTTGTACACTGCTGCTACTCACTATTTATTATTATCTATGCATAGTCACTTTACCCCTACCTACATGTACAAATGACCTCTAACGTGTACCCCCACTCATTGACTCGGTACACCTTGTATATAGCAATTGTTATTGTATTGTGTTACTTTTTTACTTTAGTTTATTTGGTAAATATTTTCTTAACTCTTTCTTGAACTGCACTGTTGGTTAGATCTTCTGCACAGATTCTGTCAGACCTGGGCCCTGACAGTAAATCTCAGTAAGACAAAAAATAATGGTGTTCCAAAAAAAGGTCAAATTCTATCTCAACGGATTTGCCCAAGAGCACACAAAACACTATATCTACCTCGGCTTTAATATCAGCACCACAGATAACTTCCACTAAGCTGTAGCTCAGTTGGTAGAGCATGGCGCTTGTAACGCCAGGGTAGTGGGTTCGATTCCCGGGACCACCCATACGTAGAATGTATGCACACATGACTGTAAGTCGCTTTGGATAAAAGCGTCTGCTAAATGGCATATATTATTATTATTATTATTAACAATCTGAGAAACAAGGTATGAGGGGCCTTCCCCACCATCAAAAGGAACATCAAATTCAACATCCCAATTAAGATCTGGCTAAAAATACATGAATTAGTTATAGAAACCATTGCCATTTATGGTTGTGAGGTCTGGGGTCTGCTCACCAACCACAAAACTGGACAAACACCAACTGAGACTGCATGCAGAACTCTCCAAAAACATCTGTGTACAACGTAAAACACCAAATTAGGCAGATACCCACTAATGATCAAAATCCAGAAATTCTACAACCATCTAAAAGGAAGCGATTCCCAAACCTTCCACACGGTGCATTCAGTATTCAGACACCTTGACTTTTACCGCATTGTTACTTTACAGATTTATTCTAAAATGGATAAAATATTTTTTACCCCTCAATCTACACATAATACTCCATAATGACAAAGCAAAAACAGGTTTTTAGAAATATTTGCAAAAAAACATTTCCATAAGTATTCCAACCCTTTACTCAGTACTTTGTTGAGGCACCTTTCGCACCGATTACAGCCACACGTCTTCTTAGGTATGACGCTACAGGCTTAGCATACCTGTGTTTGGGGAGTTTCTCCCATTCTTCTATGCAGATCCTCTAAAGCTCTGTCAGGCTGGATAGGGAGTGTCGCTGCACAGCTATTTTCAGGTATCTCCAGAAATGTTCAATCAAGTTCAAGTCCGGGCTCTGGCTGGGCCACTCAAGGACATTCAGAGACTTGTCCCAAAGCCACTCCTGCATTATCTTGGCTGTGTGCTTACAGTCATTGTCCTGTTGGAAGGTGAACCGTCGCCCCAGTCTGAGGTCCTGAGCACATTTTCATAAAGGATCTCTGTACTTTGCTCCATACATCTTTCCCTTGATCCTGACTAGCCTCACAGTCCCTTCTGCTGAGGAGTGGCTTAAGTCTGGCCACTCTACCATAAAAGCCTGATTGGTGGAGTGCTGCCGAGATGGGAGAATCTTCCAGAAGGGCAACCATCTCCACAGAGGAAGTCTAGAGCTCTGTCAGAGTGACCATTGGGTTCTCGGTCACCTCCCTGACCAAGGCCCTTCTCCCCTGATTTCTCACTTTGAGACTGATCTAGGAAGAGTCTTGTTGGTTCTAAACTTCTTCCATTTAAGAATGATGGAGGCCATTGTGTTCTCGGGGACCTTCAATGCTACAGAAATGTTTTGGTATCCTTCCCCAGATCTGTGCCTCGACACAATCCTGTGTCGGAGCTCTACGGACAATTCATACGACCTCATGGCTTGGTTTTTGCTCTGACATGCACTCTAAAACAATGCACCCTAAAAAAAAAAAAAATCCAGGCCTTTTGTGGCCAGTGGCCATAGTGCCCTTCTCCCTGAGCACTCCATCACGTGGTTGGGACTTTCTCACAGGCTACAAGTGAAGACAGACACATCAGGGACACAACTGTGCATGTCCTTATCGAATTACGAGGTGCATATTGAAGATTTGAAGAACTATCCACATTTACTTTTCGTCAGCCAACAGATGAGTAGGCCTAATGAACAGTTTAACAGCAAAAGCACTAGCCTATGTCAATCTACTAGCCTCCATAGTACAAAGTAGAGGTCGACCGATTATGATTTTTCCACGCCGACACCGATTATTGGAGGACCAAAAAAAAAAGCAGATACCGATTAAAATCGGCCAATTTTTTAAATGTATTTGTAATAATGACAATTACAACAACTGAATTAACACTTATTTTAACTTAATATAATAATACATCAAAATCAATTTAGCCTCAAATAAATAATGAAACATGTTCAATTTGGTTTAAATAATGCAAAAACAAAGTGTTGGAGAAGAAAGTAAAAGTACAATATTTGCCATGTAAGAAAACTAACGTTTAAGTTCCTTGCTCAGAACATGAAAACATATGAAAGCTGGTGGTTCCTTTTAACAGGAGTCCGCAATATTCCCAGGTAAGAAGTTTCAGGTTGTAGTTATTATAGGAATTATAGGACTATTTCTCTCTATACCATTTGTATTTCATTAACCTTTGACTATTGGATGTTCTTATAGGCACTTTAGTATTGCCAGTGTAACAGTATAGCTTCCGTCCCTCTCCTCGCTCCTACCTGGGCTCGAACCAGCAACACATCAACAACAGCCACCCTCGAAGCATATATAACTACTCCAAGTCTCAGAGCAAGTGACATTTGAAACGCTAGCCATTTCACATCAGTTACACCAGCCTAATCTCAGGAGTTGATAGGCTTGAAGTCATAAACAGCTGCTGGCAACCGCAGGAAAGTGCTGTTTGAATGAATGCTTACGAGTCTGCTGCTGCCTACCACCGCTCAGTCAGACTGCTCTATCAAATAATAGACTTAGTTATAACATAGTAACACACAGAAATACGAGCTTTAGGTCATTAATATGGTCGAATCTGGAAACCATCATCTCGAAAACAAGACGTTTATTCTTTCAGTGAAATACAGAGCCGTTACGTATTTTATCTAACAGGTGGCATCCATAAATCTAAATATTCCTGTTACATTGCACAACCTTCAATGTTATGTCATAATTACGTAAAATTCGAAGTGACACAATTTCACCTGGTTAATATTGCCTGCTAACCTGGATTTATTTTAGCTAAATATGCAGGTTTAAAAATATATACTTCTGTGTATTGATTTTAAGAAAGGCATTGATGTTTATGGTTAGGTACACATTGGAGCAATGATACGCACCGCATCGATTATATGCAACGCAGGACACGCTAGATAAACTAGTAATATCAACCATGTGTAGTTGACTAGTGATTATGATTGATTGTTTTTTTATAAGATAAGTTTAATGCTAAGATAAGTTTAATGCTTACTGCATTCGCATAACAGGCAGTCTTCTTGTGGAGTGCAATGTAATCAGGTGGTCAGAGCGTTGGACTAGTTAACTAAGGTTGCAAGATTGAATCCCTCGAGCTGACAAGGTAAAAATCTGTCGTTCTGCCCCTGAACAAGACAGTTAACCTACCGTTCCTAGGTCGTCATGGAAAATAAGAATGTGTTCTTAACTGACTTCCCTAGGTAAATAAAGGTGTAAAAAAATCTATCAGTGGAAAACACCATTATCAAAAGTGACCGCAAATGCAATTATGCATGTAATGCTTTTATAATATATAATAATATATGCCATTTAGCAGACGCTTTTATCCAAAGCGACTTACAGTCATGTGTGCATACATTCTACGTATGGGTGGTCCCGGGGATCGAACCCACTACCCTGGCGTTACAAGCGCCATGCTCTACCAACTGAGCTACAGAAGGACCACCCTTTTATTATAAAGGTGCATTTTTATGGTGAAAGTTAACTTCCCCAAACTTGAAACTCACGCGCTGCTTATGTTAGGCTCTACACCCCTTGTAAAGCGGATTAATGTTCTTAATTTTAAGAAGTTATTTGGCCACTTTAGTTGTGATACAAACATATAGGCCTGTGGGCTAGGCTACATGAGGTGTGCGACTAGGATTAGAAAAAGTCGCAAAAAAAGGCTTGGTTTCCTTAAGCTGGGCATCATTCATAAGTGATATATAATTCACAAGTGATAGGCTATATATTCTTGATTTAATCTCGTCTTTACATACACTAAATAATATATGTGTGAAATTAACTTGGATTTAGAATGGACCATTATCCTGCACAACAGGGGCAGCTGGAAAAAATACATGTCACCTATGCACTTAAATAGAGAATGGAGGACGCTTTCCCGTGGTTTATTTTCATGCCAGCCTGGTTGGTTATATTTACAACAAGAATATAGCCTACATGCTTAATATTAAGAAAGCTGATGACTAAATATAGTAGACCTAGCCTATAGAAAACTGAAATAAATATAGTAGACCTAGCCTATAGAAAACTGAAATAAATATAGTAGACCTAGCCTATAGAAAACTGAAATAAATATAGTAGACCTAGCCTATAGAAAACTGAAATAAATATAGTAGACCTAGCCTATAGAAAACTGAAATAAATATAGTAGACCTAGCCTATAGAAAACTGAAATAAATATGGTAGACCTAGCCTATAGAAAACCGAAATAAATATAGTAGACCTAGCCTATAGAAAACTGAAATAAATATAGTAGACCTAGCCTATAGAAAACTGAAATAAATATAGTAGACCTAGCCTATAGAAAACTGAAATAAATATAGTAGACCTAGCCTATAGAAAACTGAAATAAATATAGTAGACCTAGCCTATAGAAAACTGAAATAAATATAGTAGACCTAGCCTATAGAAAACTGAAATAAATATAGTAGACCTAGCCTATAGAAAACTGAAATAAATATAGTAGACCTAGCCTATAGAAAACAGATCATCATTCTAATTTTTATCATCATTTTCTCACGCAATTGCATAGCCTATTGAAATGTTGCGCAACAAATCAAATCACATTTTATTGGACACATATACACTGCTCAAAAAAATAAAGGCAACACTTAAACAACACAATGTAACTCCAAGTCAATCACACTTCTGTGAAATCAAACTGTCCACCTCGGAAGCAACACTGATTGACAATAAATTTCACATGCTGTTGTGCAAATGGAATAGACAACAGGTGGAAATTATAGGCAATTAGCAAGACACCCCAAATAAAGGAGTGGTTCTGCAGGTGGCAACCACAGACCACTTCTCAGTTCCTATGCTTCCTGGCTGATGTTTTTGTCACGTTTGAATGCTGGCGTTGCTTTCACTCTAGTGGTAGAGACGTAGTCTACAACCCACATAAGTGGCTCAGGTAGTGCAGCTCATCCAGTATGGCACATCAATGCGAGCTGTGGCAAGAAGGTTTGCTGTGTCTGTCAGCGTAGTGTCCAGAGCATGGAGGCGCTACCAGGAGACGACATCAGGAGACGTGGAGGAGGCCGTAGGAGGGCAACAACCCAGCAGCAGGACCGCTACCTCCGCCTTTGTGCAAGGAGGAGCACTGCCAGAGCCCTGCAAAATGACCTCCAGCAGGCCACAAATGTGCATGTGTCTGCTCAAACGGTCAGAAACAGACTCCATGAGGGTGGTATGAGGGCCCGACGTCCACAGGTGGGGGTTCTGCTTACAGCCCAACACCGTGCAGGACGTTTGGCATTTGCCAGAGAACACCAAGATTGGCAAATTCGCCACTGGCACCCTGTGCTCTCCACAGATGAAAGCAGGTTCACACTGAGCACGTGACAGAGTCTGGAGACGCTGTGGAGAAGGTTCTGCTGCCTGCAACATCCTCCAGCATGACCGGTTTGGCGGTGGGTCAGTCATGGTGTGGGGTGACATTTCTTTGGGGGGCCGCACAGCCCTCCATGTGCTCGCCAGAGGTAGCCTGACTGCCATTAGGTACCGAGATGAGATCCTCAGACCCCTTGTGAGACCATATGCTGGTGCGGTTGGCCCTGGGTTCCTCCTAATGCAAGACAATGCTAGACCTCATGTGGCTGGAGTGTGTCAGCAGTTCCTGCAAGAGGAAGGCATTGATGCTATGGACTGGCCCGCCCACAGACCTGAATCAAATTGAGCACATCTGGCACATCATGTCTCGCTCTATCCACCAACGCCACGTTGCACCACAGACTATCCAGGAGTTGGCGGATGCTTTAGTCCAGGTTTGCGAGGAGATCCCTCAGGAGACCATTCGCCACCTCATCAGGAGCATGCCCAGGCGTTGTAGGGAGGTCATACAGGCACGTGGAGGCCACACACACTACGGAGCGTCATTTTGACTTGTTTTAAGGACATTACATCAAAGTTGGATCAGCCTGTAGTGTGGTTTTCCACTTTAAATTTGAGTGTGACTCCAAATCCAGACCCTCCACGGGTTGATAAATTTGATTTCCATTGATAATTTGTGTGATTTTGTTGTCAGCACATTCAACTATGCAAAGAAAAAAGTATTTAATAAGAATATGATGAGCTGAGGACATGGCTAGGGATGCCGCCTGGGCCAGCAGCCTTGCGAGGGTTAACAAGTTTAAATGTTTTACTCACGTCGGCCACGGAGAAGGAGTGCAGTCCTTGTTAGCGGGCCGCAACAGTGGCACTGTGTTATCATCAAAGTGGACAAAGAAGGTGTTTAGTTTGTCTGGAACTGTGATGTCGGTGTCCATGACGTGGCTGGTTTTCCTTTTGTAGTCTGATTTCCTGTAGACCCTGCCACATACGTCTCGTGTCTGAGCCGTTGAATTGCGACTCCACTTTGTCCCCGGTTCCCAGCATTTTGCTTGTTTGATTGCCTTGTGGAGGGAATAACTACACTGAATACCAGGCAGTTCGCAAGTTTGGTAGGCTACCAATGACCATCATCAGCATCAGAGCTTGGAGAAGCCTACTTACCGTGACTAAACTGTCACGTGGTATTTGACTGCCTTCATGACTATCTGTGTAGCGGTAATACGGTCACCGCAACAGCCCTAGTCCTGAGGCTCTGTTCACAAACAGACCCACAGAGCCCCAGGACAGCAACACAATTAGAACCAACCAAATCACAAGAAAACAAAAAAAAAATATTCCTTGACACATTGGAAAGAATTTACGAAAAATCAGAGCAAACTCGAATGCTATTTGGCCCGAAACAGAGAGTACACTGTGGCATAATACCTGACCACTGACTGACGCGAACTTAATTAAAAACAGCTTTGACTATGTACAGACTCCGTGAGCATAGCCTTGTGGGCAGACCAAGCTATGTGAACACTGCCCACAAAATGAGGTGGAAACTGAGCTGCACTTCCTAACCTCCTGCCCAATGTACGACCATACAAGAGACACACATTTCCCTCAGATTACACAGACGCACAAATTTGAAAACAAATCCAATTTTGATAAACCATATCTATTGGGTGAAACAGCATAGTGTGCCATCACAGCAGCAATATTTGTTTCCACAAGGACAACCAGTGAAGAACAAGCACCATTGTAAATACAACCCATTCCATCTATAGATCTATGGAGAGAGAGAGAGAGAGGGAGAGAGAGAGAGAAAGCAGGTGAGTTACCCCAGCGTTGAGGTAGGGGGCGATCTTTCCCAGGCACACAGTGGTGTTGCAGCGGATTGGTCCCTGCTCGTCTCTCGCCTGCAGCCGTGCAAAGTGCCTCATCAGTTCCTGATTCAGATTACTCTCATTCAGCTTGGGGGCCAGCAGCAGCATGGACTGGGAGAAGGAGAGAACAGAAAGAGGCATAAAAACCATTTAACAACAAGAACAGACCTTTGGGAACACCATTAACCACAGGGAAGGTATACTTTCACTTCCACTTGAATAAAGAAGTGAGTGAAGCCACCTGGTCTTGTGAGCATAAGTCTGACAGAGTTGGTGAGCCAGTTATACCTTGACAGTCTGTTCTCTGATGGCTGGGTTTGTGTCTGTGAAACCGTGAACAACATGAGGGAAGATCTGCGAGTTCACCGCTGCATCGTTTAGATACTGAACAAACTGCTCCATCTGAAGGAAAGAGAGATGAGGACGGGGTTGGAAAGAGGAATAAAACAAGGGTTCTGCAGCAAACACTCATTCTGGTGTAATGGCAGCCTCTGTACTCTGACGTGTGGTACTCTGTACCTGTTGAAGCAGTCGTATCCTCATGGCCCGGTCTGTAGAAGAGAACATCTTCACAATGACAGGAATGATCTTCTGCTGGTACTCCTCCGCAGACAGGAACTTCCCCACCTGACAGAGACAGAAAGAAAGAGACATGGAAAATGTTCTCCCCTCTCGGGATCCTGAGGTGGGTTAGTGGTCTGTTGACATCCCCTTGGTGGTGTGTGGGGGGGTTATATTCTGCCTGGTTGGATGGGTATCTGTTGTGTCAACTACTGATGTAAAAAAAGGCTTTACAAAATACATTTGATTGATTGGAGGGTGGGAGATGATTAGTTGCCAAAAGCATGTTTCCCCATGAAGAAAGGTCTTTAAAAGCCATTTAATGATTATGCTTTACATAGATATGACATAGTTTTCCCACTTCTGCATAAAAGAGGAGCAATTAAATGCCAGGCCGGTGATCCATTCTCCTATCTAAATCCCTCCTCTCTGCCTCCACAGCACACATACCTTAAACAGAGGTGTGAGGACGACAGCACCGGCGTTGCCAAACTCAAAGGCAGTGAGTAGCTGTGGCAGCACCTTGTGCTTACAGAAGTCCTCTGGGAATGAGTCCAGGTTCTCACTCAGGTCCTGAAAGAACTGCTGCTTCTCTGCTGGGTCTTTGATCTGGATCAGATTGAATAGATAAGATAGATTTCACTGAATAAAATGTTTTATCGGTAAGTCAACACATTTCAATGAGAGCTGTGTCACCTCTAATGTGTCAAGCTTTTTCTATATCAGGACAGGGGTCCGGAATCACACCTGGATCTCCTCTAGGAAAAGGTTGCTCTCAACGAAGCTGTTGCTAAGGAATCCTCCGGGAGCTCTGCAGTTTTGCAGGAAGCGGGCTGGGTTAGGCCGGGCCCTGGCATTGGCCCCCACCAGCTCACAGTAGTGTGGCACCAATGCTTTAGGGATCTGAGGGACAACAAACCATAATATGTTTCACATCACTTTCAATTAATTCATGATCTTTGATTTTTTTTGACAGGAGGACATTAGAATCACTTTAGGATTTTCTTTAAATGTGTGATGCTCTGGTAAAATGTTGGAAGGTAAAGGGTGGGAGAAGAGGGTACCTTTCCGAGGGAGCGTAGGGAGGAGGCTCGGGGAAGTGGACCATTGAACACTTCCCAGATCAGACAGCCCAGCCGCCACACATCCCCAGCCCTTGAGGACAGAGAGATGGACTCAGACAATACAAATATGAAGTATCTTCAGACTACATCAAGCATTGAACTAAAACCTTTGTATGGGAGATCCCAGGAAGACAATTTTTCATGAAATCAGTCTTTCATTCTTAACTTATTTACTGTCCGCCTCACCATTTCTCTCCACTGTTTGGTGATTCAGGGGCGTCGTATTTATCCATTTCAGGGTGAACAGCTTTGGCGGAGGGTAGTGATGTGGAGGCGTCCCCGTTCTCTGGGGTCATGTGGTCCAGACCGCCAAGCTTCCATTCTCCAGCTCGGTCCACAAACACAGCCCAGATACCCAGGTTGTTGTGGAGGAGGTGGCAGTCATTCACCAGGAAACTAAGGGCTTTCTACAGGGGGGAAATAGAGTATGTGAGAGATAATCAAATAATTCCCCATAACAATGGACTAATTATTTACCTGAATTTGATTTGGTATAGATCGATATATAATAAACAATTTTAAGTGTAGGAAGACTCAGAGAGATGCATTCCTTTAAGGAAAGTTAGTCTAGAATCATCTGTTGTAACTGAGTACTGATGCTCTACCTTTGACCTGTTGAATGGTATGGTTAAAGTTTGACGCCATTCTGGGCCGGGGACACACTTATAATGTATCTGTGAACCTGTTTAACTCTGTAGCAGCTGATGTGACTTCCTACGAGCCTTTCGGGCTGGTGTTTAGAGAACATTCAGTACTGTGTGATTAATATATAAGTGCCTTCTAAGTCATCTTTCCATTGAGTAAGAGATTGATAGAGAGGAAGGAGGATAATGGAGTAGAGGTGGAAAAGGATTGATAATTAATTAATCCATGCTTTTGTCACTAGGTTAGACTACTGCAATGCTCTACTTTCCGGCTACCTGGATAAAGCACTAAATAAACTTAATTTAGTGCTAAATACGGCTGCTAGAATCCTGACTAGAACCAAAAAATGTGATCATATTACTCCAGTGCTAGCCTCCCTACACTGGCTTCCTGTCAAGGCAAGGGCTGATTTCAAGGTTTTACTGCTAACCTACAAAGCATTACATGGGCTTGCTCCTACCTATCTCTCTGATTTGGTCCTGCCGTACATATCTCCCTCACCAACTTCAAACATCTGCTATCTGAGCAGCTAACCGATCGCTGCAGCTGTACATACATAGTCTATCGGCAAATAGCCCACCCATTTTTACCTACCTCATCCCCATACTGTTTTTATTTATTTACTTTTCTGCTCTTTTGCACACCAATATCTCTACCTGTACATGACCATCTGATCATTTATCACTCCAGTGTTAATCTACAAAATTGTAATTATTCACCTACCTCATGCCTTTTGCACACAATGTATATAGACTCCCCCCTTTTTTTTTCTTCCTACTGTGTTATTGACTTGTTAATTGTTTACTCCATGTGTAGCTCTGTGTTGTCTGCTCACACTGCTATGTTTTATCTTGGCCAGGTCGCAGTTGCAAATGAGAACTTGTTCTCAACTAGCCTACCTGGTTAAATAAAGGTGGAAAAAAAAAATAATAATTAAAACCTACACGTACGCTACGGTCACAAGACGCAGGCCTCCTAATTGTCCCTAGAATTTCTAAGCAAACAGCTGGAGGCAGGGCCTTGTCCTATAGAGCTCAATTTTTATGGAACGGTCTGCCTACCCATGTAAGAGACACAAACTCGGTCTCAACCTTTAAGTCTTTACTGAAGACTCATCTCTTCAGTGGGTCCTATGATTGAGTGTAGTCTGGCCCAGGAGTGGGAAGGTGAACGGAAAGGCTCTGGAGCAACGAACCGCCCTTGCTGTCTCTGTCTGGCCGGTTCCCCTCTTTCCACTGGGATTCTCTGCCTCTAACCCTATTACAGGGGCTGAGTCACTGGCTTACTGGGGATCTTTCATACCGTCCCTGGGAGGGGTGCGTCACCTGAGTGGGTTGAGTCACTGATGTGATCTTCCTGTCTGGGTTGTCCCGTGGCGGAGATCTTTGTGGGCTATACCATCCTGAGACAAGGCCGAGTAAGTTGGTGGTTGAAGATATCCCTCTAATGGTGTGGGGGCTGTGCTTTGGAAAAGTGGGTGGGGTTATATCCTTCCTGTTTGGCCCTGTCCGGGGGTGTCCTCGGATGGGGCCACAGTGTCTCCTGACCCCTCCTGTCTCAGCCTCCAGTATTTATGCTGCAGTAGTTTGTGTCGGGGGGCTAGGGTCAGTTTGTTATATCTGGAGTACTTCTCCTGTCCTATTCGGTGTCCTGTGTGAATTTAAGTGTGCTCTCTCTAATTCTCTCTTTCTTTCTCTCTCTCGGAGGACCTGAACCCTTGGACCATGCCTCAGGACTACCTGACATGATGACTCCTTGCTGTCCCCAGTCCACCTGGCCGTGCTGCTGCTCCAGTTTCAACTGTTCTGCCTTATTATTATTGGACCATGCTGGTCATTTATGAACATTTGAACATCTTGGCCATGTTCTGTTATAATCTCCACCCGGCACAGCCAGAAGAGGACTGGCCACCCCACATAGCCTGGTTCCTCTCTAGGTTTCTTCCTAGGTTTTGGCCTTTCTAGGGAGTTTTTCCTAGCCACCGTGCTTCTACACCTGCATTGCTTGCTGTTTGGGGTTTTAGGCTGGGTTTCTGTACAGCACTTTGAGATATCAGCTGATGTACGAAGGGCTATATAAATACATTTGATTTGATAAAGGAAAAGCAGCACTCAACATAAAGAAACATCAGGAAATCAGAGCACTCATTTCCCCTCCAGTCTACTGACCACAGTCTGATGCAGGCCCCAGGACACCTCCAGCTCTCCAGAGCCCCCCCTCTCTGACTGGGCCTTCAGGTAAGCTGCCAGGGGGGTGACCTGCTCTGTGACCAGGTACAGGCTCTTCTCTGTCTGCAACGCACCAGAAAGAGACAACATTAATGCATTCACAATGACATTGTTAAAATGTGCATTAGTCTTAAGTATGGTTCTATTATACAGTTAGTACACTATCGACTAGCACACTAGCTACTGTTTCTCTCTAGAAGAGACATGGGAACTAACTGATTCAGTCCTTGATACTCACCACACTCTGCATGAAAAACAATTACAAGAAAAACAAATACAGAAGACTGAGAAAATGGTGACAGAATGATTGTTTTAAATATCAACTAAATGGTAATGTTATTTGCATTTGGTAGGAAATACACACAGACACACACCTCCAAACCATCTACATAGGCCAGGATATTGGGATGTCGGAGGGTCTTCATACGTTTGAACGCTGCCTTGGCTAGCTGGGTCTGTTCCTCTGTCCCTGTTGATACCTCGTACACAAACACCGATAGTGGTTCCCCACCCGTCTAAGGAGATGTCAAAATGTGACAATGTCATGATCCATCATTAGTATGAGAAGAGATGTTATTGAGGTTTAGCGGTGATGTTATTGTGATTTAGGGGGGGATTAAGTTACAGTCTCCCTGGTGAGGCCAGACCTCAATCACAGGAGTGGTGTTGTTCGATCCTGAACCTTGCAATAAGGGTTGTTGTCATGTCACCATACGATTTGTCTCAGTCAACTAGCTACCTATTTAAGGTTAAACACAGCACGACACCTACACAAGTTCGCCAAAGGTTCCACCATTGCATCTGCATGACATTGAACAATAAGTAAAAGGAACAAACAATGCTAAAGCGGAACCTTTGACAAATTAGCCGATAACGTTAGTAGTTAGCTAACTAGCTACCAAGCAAAATAAGAATGACAGTGTGCTAACGACATCATTATTTGTCATGACAGTTTGTCGAAATACATTTTGCATGAGCATGTAACGTTAACTAGCTCGTTATAGGTGACACCAGTGGCTAGATAGCTAACGTTAGCTAGCTAATAACTGTAGCAGAGATTGACGTGGCGATAATTACGTGTCCCTGCATAAACAAAACATAGCTAACATTAACTATGCTAGTCTACAAGTAACGTTCCCTAACCGTGTTGTTTTAACTAACGTTAGGCGATAAATATCCGGACAACGCCATCTATACATTAGACATACATCGTGATAATCATGTACAGCAATTTAACATTCAATTTCATCCCATAAATAAGAATGGTGTCCTGCCTTGAACTCAGTCATAGCTAGCTAGCGAGGCCTTGCCTTGTATCAGCTAGCTAACAAGACATCTGTCAAATATATTTCTGCCCCCACCATTGTATTTACCTTTCGCTTGCCTCGATGCAGTGTCCATATTCCGGACTTGTCTTGCGTGTCCGGTAAAATGTCATAATTAAAGTCTTTGACTGGATCCCGAGCGAAAAAGGACCACATCGCTCCTACATCAAGCAAACAACTACGTAGCTATGGCGAACCGCAGCCTGCTAACTAGCTACTCCGGACAGATCAGATCCTTCCCTGTCGGGGGGCAGATGCCAGACTGGCGAGTGTAGGCAGTGGATGATTCAAATGTTGACTTCTTCTTCTATGGAATTTTGGCGATCACACAATTTAATGTGCATCCCACCACCTACTAGGCTATTACCCCCCAAAACTACTATTCTTTTGGTTATTATAAATAAAAATTTCGGTTAAAAATAAACAGATCGGATCCCTACAGTCTCAGGGGAAACCTGGGATGGCGTGTCTTCCGGCGTCAGTACCCCTTTCGATGTCAAACCTTCAGTCCCCGAAACCTTTCAACTGCAGCCACAATAATTCCTAGTTTATTCGATTTCTTTAAGACTTGTGCTGTACAGTTTCTAACTGTGGAAATTAACTCAACAAAATCCACATTTTTAACACACAGGGTATCTTTTGTTTTGCATCTAACATTTACCACAGGCTACCATCTCTTCACTAACATTACTAGTTTAACAAATTATTTTAATCGCCCCCGCAACCTTTGTCACCCCAATTTACCCTTACAGGGCACTCCAGGAACTCAGGATCATGATCCCCACTACAATTGCGACCCTGTCGTCCTTCTACACACCTGTCTCCAGTATGCTCTGTTCGTCTGGACACACAATTCTTACAGTGGTTTGGGGACGAAAGCTCTTACGGCGTATGTTACATAAACAAGCTTCACATGTGTAGGTATTTGCTCTTCATCATAAAACAACAGGACCGCCAGACTTTCTTATTTTCTCCATTCGCCCAGCAGGTCATACGCCAGTCACCAATCACACCAGGAATTCTCTTCAACTATTCAACCTGAACATCCGTCTTCACCCCTGAGATTATCCTTTTGATTATCCTCTTTTGAGGCCCACTGGGCGATGCACAAAGGTCCCAGCGTCATTCGGGTTAGGCCGTTATTCTAAATAAGAATTTGTTCTTAACTGGCTTGCCTAGTTAAAAAAAGGTTACTTTAAAAAAAAAATGTGGGAAACCCATTTGAGGTGTCGAAAATGGTGAAGAATGCGCTTGGAAGCACAGTAGTAATGATAAAATAGTAATGTAAAGACACTGGGTTTATAAGCGCGGATATCGACTCTGCCGCTCGAGCATGATTTTGGGGCACAGTCGATAGATAGCGCGCTGGACTTCGGGCTGGAAGGTCGAGGGTTCGAGGCCTGCTCCCAGCCTGTTTCGTTGCAATAATAAGGATAATAAATTAAACGTGTACTCTATGTGAAATTTTTTAAAAGTTCAGATATATAAGTAAACATGGATGCATATCTATAATCACAGTGAACTGTTATAATAATAGGGGGGGTATAATAATATGATTGAATGTGTCTCCATGAAGAATCACCTCCACTATAGGTCCCTTCGCCCTCAATGGGACACCATCCCCATCAGCCTTCCCCCACCCCTTGACCACAATAATGATAATAATATAAATGTAGATAAAAAAAATGTGTATACCAATATATACACATGTATATGTACACATGTACAGTACATATTCATAGGACACTCAACTTATATCTTATCTCTTTCTGACATTTCCATCTGGAACGGAGTTGCTCTTCATCCCGAGGGAAGGCCTGCCCATTCACAGATGTTGGATAACCCGAGATGATCACATCATTTACATTCCAGCCCTTGGCAGCTCCAGATTTGACGACTTCAACTCACACCCTGCTGGAATCCCTGCATTCTCAGATTCCCCTCTGTTATTAATCTCTATATTGTAATCAATAAAGTGTTTCAAAAATGATCTACTTTTACTAACATATATGTTCATTCTTGAGAGAGAAGGGGTGTAATATCTCCAGGTGGGCATGTGGTACCCTTCCTCACCCATGCCAACAAGATGTTACTTCTTGTGGGGTCTTTGCCTTGAAAGTAAGTATGAGAGCACAAGTAATGTACAATTAACCTACTGAAAGAATACAGGCAAAACAGAACTGTCAAATTATATTATAGCTGTGTCGTTGTATACTTGCAAATTATAATCTTAAGTGTAACATAATTTTGTTGGGAAAAACTGAAATACCCATCAAATTATTTTCCCCTGTTTGCTGAATGTGTCCTGAAGGAGTTGATTATCTTTTCAAATACGGACAAAGATGTTGACATCGTGAGAGAAGAAATAGCAGTCACTCTCCTCCAAAACACTGGTATGTTCAATTTCTAATTTAATATAATTGTAGATAAAAAATATATATATATTTACATGGATCTTTCAAGGTTATCTCTAATCCAACTTCTGACTAGATGGCTGCTTAACACATCTATTTAAATAATTATGTTACAAGAAACCTATACTATTCCTTTGTTCCCTGTTTGCTCAGAAAAACACATGTAGAGATGTATAGACTACTTGACATTATGTTTTGCTAAATGACCTAAGCCAACTGTGCCACTTCTGTGGGGAGGTGGACAATAAAGAGGAAGACACTAATTGGGTAATTCTGTTCACTTAAGGCACATTTTTAGGAGTACGAATTGGTATAAGCAGTAATATTTATTTAGGTAGTATCATCTGCTTTGTCTGATAATTAAATCATTGTAATTCAAGAAAATGTATTTGTTTTAAATATATTAACCTTTTTCATCATAGATTTCAGATTGGTAGTAACCGCTGCCCACGTTGGTTCCACCAGTCCTCTATGAAAAGCATCCCATCATTGGATGATTATGTCTGCGCTGCCTGTCAGGACTAGGTTAGGCTTGAGTTCCAGGTGACAGTATCACCTGGAAAACTTTCCATAAAAAGTGGACTAAATGTTCAGACAAGCTGTTGTATCTTTCCAATATTTGTTTGTTATTTATTGTCATTTTAAATCTTATTATGCAAAGATCGAAATGTGTATTATTTAGTGTTTGTTAAAACTTCTTACGGCTGAGATCCCGCTAACGGGATCGATATGACAACAGCCAGTGAAAGTGCAGGGCACCAAATTCAAACAACAGAAATCTCATAATTAAAATTCCTCAAACATACAAGTATTTTACACCATTTTAAATATAAACTTGTTGTTAATCCCACCACAGTGTCCGATTTCAAAAAGGCTTTACGACGAAAGCACACCAAAAGATTATGTTAGGTCAGTACCCAGTCACAGAAAAACACAGCCATTTTTCCAGCCAAAGAGAGGAGTCACAAAAAGCAGAAATAGAGAGAGAATGAATCACTAACCTTTGATGATATTCATCAGATGACACTCATAGGACTTCATGTTACACAATACATGTATGTTTTGTTTGATAAAGTTCATATTTATATCCAAAAATCTCAGTTTACATTGGCGCGATATGTTCAGTAATGTTTTGCTTCCAAAACATCCAGTGATTTTGCAGAGAGCCACATCAATTTACAGAAATACTCATAATAAACATTGATAAAATATACAAGTGTTATGCATGGAACTTTAGATAAACTTCTCCTTAATGCAACCAATGTGTCAGATTTCAAAACAACTTTACTGAAAAAGCACACCATGCAATAATCTGAGTACGGCGCTCAGACACAAAAACGAGTCATACAGATACCCGCCATGTTGTGGAGTCAACAGAAGTCAGAAATAGCATTATAAATATTTACTTACCTTTGATGATCTTCATCAGAATGCACTCCCAGGAATCCCAGTTCCACAATACATGTTTGTTTTGTTCGATAAAGTCCATAATTTATGTCCAAATACCTCTTTTTTATTCGCAAATCAATATTCACGACGCGCAGGCCAGACGAAAAGTCAAAAAGTTCCGTTACAGTTCGTAGAAACACGTCAAACGATGTATAGAATCAATCTTTAGGATGTTTTTAACATAAATCTTCAATAATGTTTCAACCGGAGAATTCCTTTGTCTTTAGAAATGCAATGGAACGCAGCTACCTCTCACGGGCACACGCCTGACTGAGCTCATGGCCTTCTACCAGACCTCTGGTTGAAACAGCTCTCATTCTCTCCTCCTTCACAGTAGAAGCCTCAAACAAGGTTCTAAAGACTGTTGACATCTAGTGGAAGCCTTAGGAAGTGCAATCGGACCAAATTTACACTGTATCTTGGATAGGCAAAGAGTTGAAAAACTACAAACCTCAGATTTCCCACTTCCTGGTTGGATTTCTTCTCAGGTTGCCTGCCATATGAGCCCTGTTATCATTCAAACAGATTTAGAAACCTAAGAGTGTTTTCTATCAAAATCTACTAATAATATGCATATCTTAGCTTCTGGGCCTGAGTAGCAGGCAGTTTACTCGGGGCACCTTATTCATCCAAGCTACTCAATACTGCCCCCCAGCCATAAGAAGTTTTAACAAACTTAACTTTCTGTGATGTTTTTTGTTATTGTGTGATAATATTTATGTATTATAATTATTTTCTTAAACATTACAAAATGTTTCAAAAATAAATCATGTTTCTTTATACTCTAATTTAGCTTTCTGTGGCACACACTACTGGTCAACATGAGCTGCCAAAATGATTCTGAAGTGTGCCAAGCCTTGCAGTCCCAAGATAGAAGAGGGAAGGGGGGATTTCGGCAGGGCTTTATTTTGTGGCTAGAGTCAAATACTTTCTGTGGCACACATCAGAGTCAAATACTTTCTGTGGCACACATCAGAGTCAAATACTTTCTGTGGCACACATCAGAGTCAAATACTTTCTGTAGAACAAACTTCATGTCAGGATAGGCAACCGAAATGAATAATAATGTATGTGTGTTATATTAAACATAGAGGAGGGAGTAAAATGTAGGCAAGCAATAAACATTTCAGAACTACTAATTGAATAAGACATGGGAGAGGTGACGAATTTTGGCAAAGAGATTTATTTATAGACTAATATACTTGAAACAAACAGCCAATGCGAAAACTGCAGACATTAGTGCCTCCCCGCTGTTATCAAACCGAAATAAAAAATAAAATGAAACGCAGCCGAATGTGTCTCAACGAGCAAAGCAATGAAGAATTGAGTGCATGCGCGTTCACGCGAAGGGGGGGGGGATTCTGGCAGGGGGGAGCTTTTCGGCACAACGCCAGTAAATAAATCCTCTGCCTCTTCTACATGGTCATGGAACCTATTGCCCTGTCGGTTTACAATTGGCATTTTAGTCAATTAACAGACGCTCTTATCCAGAGTGAGTGCATCACAGTGCCATCCATTTTGTCACCAAAGCCCCATATACTACACACCACTGCGACCTGTATGCTCGCTTCATATTTGTCACCAAACCCACTGGCTCTAGGTCATCTATAAGTCTTTGCTAGATAAAGCCCTGCCTTATCTCAGCTCACTGGTCACCATAGCAACACCCACCCGTAGCACGCGCTCCAGAAGGTTTATTTCACTGGTCACCGTCAAAGCCTATTCCACCTTTGGCCGCCTTTCCTTACAGTTCTCTGCTGCCAATGACTGGAACGAAATGTAAAAATCACTGAAGCTGGAGACTCACATCTCCCTCACTAACGTTAAGCATCAGCTGTCAGAGCCGCTCACAGATCATTGCACCTGCACATAGCTCATCTGTAAATGGCCCATCCAACTACCTCATCCCCTTATTTTTTGTGGTTGTTCCTTTGCACCCCAGTATCTCTACTTGCACATTCATCTTCTGCACATCTATCACTCCAGTGTTTAATTGCTAAATTGTAATTACTTCTCCACGATGGCCTATTTATTGCCTTACCTCCCTAATCTTACCTCATCTGCACACACTGTATATAGATTTTTTTCTATTGTGTTATTGACTGTACGTTTGTTTATTCCATGTGTAACTCTGTGTTGTTTGTGTCGCACTGCTTTGGTTTATCTTGGCCAGGTCCCAGTTGTAAATGAGAACTTGTTCTCAACTGGCCTACCTGGTTAAATAAAGGTGAAATATATATATATATATATATTTTAAGTGCACACTTACATTTACATTTAACAGACGCTCTTATCCAGAGCGACTTACAAATTGGTGCATTCACCTTAGTTCCTCCCATTTTTCTCTGCAGATCCGCTCATGCTCTGTCAGGTTGGATGGGGAGTGTTGCTGCACAGCTATTTTCAGGTCTCTCCAGAGATGTTCTATTGGGTTCAAGTTCGGGCTCTGGTTGGGCAACTCGAGGACATTCAGAGACTTGCTCTTAAGCCACTTCTGCATTGTCTTGGCTGGGTGCTCAGGGTCATTGTCCTGTTGGAAGTTGAACCTTTGCCCCAGTCTGAGGTCCTGAGCGCTTTATAGCAGGTTATCATCAAGGATCTCTTTGTACTTTGCTCCGTTCATCTTTCCCTCGATTCTGACTAGTCTCCCAGTCCCATAAAGGCCTGATTGGTAGAGTGCTGCAGAGATGGTTGTCCTTCTGGAAGGCTCTCCCATCTCCACAGAGGAACTCTGGAGCTCTGTCAGAGTGACCATTGGGTTCTTGGTCACCTCCCTGACCAAGGCCATTTTCCCCCGATTGCTCTGTTTGGCCGGGTGGCCAGCTATAGGAAGAGTCTTGGTGGTTCCAAACTTCTTCCATATAAGAATGATGGAGGCCACTGTGTTCTTGGGAACCTTCAATGCTGTAGAATTATTTCGTACTGGTCCCCGGTGGAAATTGAACCCACAAACCTGGTGTTGAAAATGCCAAACTCGACCAATTGAGCCACACGGGACCGGTTTGTATATTTAGTAATGAATTAGAGAAGCAGTATGTGAGACTGTTCTGTGCGGTTGTACTCCTGACATGCACCATTGCCTCTGGTACTGTGCTGATCAATAACAGGCCTTATGGGGACATCCCTCCCCCTGAATTCCTTGGTCATATAGGCTTACTGTACTTACTAATAAAATAAAGATTTCATGATTCAGAAAAACAATCTGGCCACTGGCTTATTTCTTTAATTTAAAAAAAGCACATCGAGACATGTGTCACCCAAATAAAGCCAGAGAAATAGAAATGTCAAGATTGAACACAAGTTTGAATTGTAATGTTAATTGATTTAGTTCATACAGTAACACCATTTCCAACAGTTCTCTTATGTCTCGAACTGCAAGTCATGATACTCACACCCAACCAATAGACTAATCCCCCCCCCAAAAAAAAAATCCAGTCGAAAATTCCAGTTTCTCATGACATTCAGGCATAGTTGGTTGTGTAATTGAGCAATTGTATACATGGAAACAGAGAGTTGGACAATTTATTGAAGATATGTAAAATGTCAAAACATTGATCTCTGCATATTGGAACACAAAGGTTTAATAAAGCAGATTGATATGAACTCTTTGTCATGAGGGGTGCATTCTAAACAGGGTTCATACTAAACAGGGTTCCTACACATTTTGACAGATGGAATTTCATGACTTTTACCCACATTGTACGTCGCTATGTACTTACAAAAAAAAGTAAGAGTAATTTTGTATTGACAGTGAGGCTGCTGTCTGATCCCATGTACCATCTCCTGCCATTATGCAAGGTACTTAACCACCCACAAAGTAGAATACCTGTTAGACAACTGTATTAAAACACACGATCAACCCTCAGTCTGGAGAGCTACTGGGTGTGCAAGCCCTTCTGACCAAGCCCTGCTCAAAGAGAGACAGTTTATCAAGGTCCGGTTGAGCAGCTAACTTCACTTATATGGTTTGTTAGAGGGACTGGTATAAAAGCCTGCACAACCATTAGCTCTCCTGGAGGATGGTTGACCATAGGGCTGTTAAGGTGACCGTCCTACCGCCACACCCGCAGTCATGACCATTGTAAAATTCAACGTGACCACTGAGTCACTGTAATCTCCTTATGCATTCAGGACATGCGTTGGTAGTATCCAACTCGCTAATGGCCTGCTACTTAGGGCTCTATTGGCCTTCTAACCAATAACATCAAGGCAATTGAAAATCACAAACACTTTTACTTTTAAAACTCACCTCACTGCGATTGATCAATTTGAAGAAAGTTCAACAGGTTGAAAACAAGTGGAAAACATTGTCATTGCGGCTGTTGGATAGAAAACACTGTTCAAAGCCTAAAAACGAAATGGACAGCGTTTTCTAAGGTTATTAATTCAAAACACCCATGTGCATATTAGATCTTATGCATATGCACAGGCCTATAGTGGCTTGCGAAAGTATTCACCCCCCTTGGCATGTTTCCTATTTTGTTGCCTTACAACCTGGAATTCAAATGGATTTTTGGGGGGGTTTGTATCATTTGATTTACACACCATGCCTACCACTTGAAGATGCAAAGAAATAAGACAAAAAAAAAACTGAAAACTTGAGCGTGCATAACTACTCTTTGTGTAGAGCCACTTTCTGCAGCAATTACAGTTGCAAGTCTCTTGGGGTATGTCTCTATAAGCTTGGCACATCTAGCCATTGGGATTTTTGCCCATTCTTCAAGGCAAAACAGCTCCGGCTCCTTCAAGTTGGATGGGTTCCACTGGTGTACAGCAATCATTAAATCATACCACAGACTCTCAATTGGATTGAGGTCTGGGCTTTGACTAGGCCATTCCAAGATATTTAAATGCTTCCCCTTAAACCACTCAAGTGTGGCTTCAGCAGTATGCTTAGGGTCATTTTCTTACTTGAAGGTGAACCTCCGTCCCAGTCTCAAATCACTGGAAGAGGTTTCCCTCAATAATTTCCCTGTATTTAGCACCATCCACCATTCCTTCAATTCTGACCAGTTTCCCAGTCCCTGCCAATGAAAAATACTTATTTTCCACCATCATTTGCAAATAAATGCATTAAAAAAATCGTACAATGTGATTTTCTGGATTTTTTGGTGGCTGACTAAATACTTTTTTGCCCCACTGTATATATTGTTTAGGACACAACTCTGATTTGTACTTCTCCACAACTTTGTCCCTGACCTGTTAGGAGAGCTCCTTAGTCTTCATGGTGCCCCTTGCCTAGTGTTGTTGCAGACTCTCGTGCCTTTCAGAACAGGTGTAATGTAATATATTTACACACTGAGAACATGTGACAGATCAAGTGACATTCAAAAAAAAAGTCCACCTGTATGGAATCTAACTAATTATGTGACTTAAGGTAATTGGTTGCACCAGATCTTATTTAGGGTCTTCTTAGCAAAGGGGTGAATACATATGCAGGCACCACTTTTCCGTTTTATAACTTGAAACAAGTAACTTTTTCCATTTCACTTCACCAATTTGGACTATTTTCTGTATGTCCATTACATGAAATCTAAATAAAAATCTATTTAAATTACAGGTTGTAACGCAACAAATAGTAAAAACGCCAAGGGGGATGAATACTTTTGCAAGGCACTGTGCGCGTGTGTGTATATGAGCCCACGCTTAAAAAAATAAAAGTATTCTGCCATTATAAAATACATAGCCTAACACATTTTGCACGTGGACTGTATTATCATCGACACTGGATGGACGGGCTACCTTATGCTACGCGCCAAACACCCCACCCAGTAGTCTGGGAGAGAAAGTATAGGCCTAGCCGTTGGTTCATTGGTTGTGCAGCGCTGCTTAGTTATCCTACAATTATAAGGAGTTTGTATTTGATTAGCCTAGCAATAGGGAATTTTTTTATATTTTCATAATTAATAGGCCATTAGCTACAGAATATCTCACCAATGAGTTTCCATCTCCTACCCCCATTCCCTTCCATCTCCTACCCCCATTCCCTTCTCAAGCACAAACAGAAGGGCTGTCAATTTAAATACATGTTTCATGGTGAAAACATCAATGTTGATGTTTCCAAACAGATTTCACTTGGTTTCATGCTGGAACAGTGTTGGAGAGACCATGGCATACAGAATTTGAGCAGAATATCATTCGTTGCGCAGCGAGAGGCTGCATTCTCCTCAAACAGGGTCTGAGTGAGTGAAATAACCAGAGTAGCCTAATGGCATAATTGAAAAACCAAACAAGGCCATCAGACTTAAATAGACCTCACTTAGCAGCTTCCACCCGGTTAAGTAACCCTGTACATTAGAGGCTGTTGCCCCATATACATAGACTTTATATCACTGGCCACTTTAACAAAGGAACACTAGTCACTTCATTAATGCTTAAATTGTTTGGTTTATTAATTTCACATGTATATATACACACTGTATTCTAGTCAGTCACTCCAACATTGCTCGTCCTAATAATTATATTGATTAATTCCATTCTTTCAGGTTGTGTGTATTGTTTGATACTACTGCACTGTTGGCACTAGAAACAAGCATTTCACTACACCCGCAATAACATGTGTATATGACAAATAAACTTTGATTTGAAACAGGTGGGAAAGCAGCCCCCAGTCACTATTCGAGTGCATGGGTTATGGATGACACGTCTTTTTGCCCCCATTCCTGCCCATTTTATAATTGGCTACTAAATTAAAACTAAATGTACTTATTAGTAAAGACCATATTTAATTTAGAATAGTGTGACGTGTGAAAATACGATCACTTGAGAACAGCATGTGCAGCCTGACGGAAAGGAACAGAGTGCAAGTTTTAATTGCGACTTTCAAATCAATGCAGCTCATATGTTTTAATTTAAGACATTAAGGTGTATCACTCACAACTGAAGTGGCAAGAAAAACTCCAGTGTAGCCTAATAGAATCTGTTTCAAATTATCACTTTCACACTTCATATACGCACTCACCTCAGGAATGGGGGAAAAAATATCCTTTACATTTAATTCTACTAAATTCAATAATATTCTTCTTTAAATAAAGATAACACACTGACCAAAAATATAAAACGCAACATGAAATATAAGAGCCCATAAACTTTCAATACACACAAAGCTGCTCTACAATTTTGACATCCATGTTAGTGTGCATTTCTCCTTTGCCAAGATAATCCATCCACCTGACAGGTGGCATATCAATATGACTCAAATGCATGATCCTTACAGGTACACCTTGAGCTGGGGACAATAAAAGGCCACTAAAATGCATGATCCTTACAGGTACACCTTGAGCTGGGGACAATAAAAGGCCACTAAAATGCATGATCCTTACAGGTACACCTTGAGCTGGGGACAATAAAAGGCCACTAAAATGCATGATCCTTACAGGTACACCTTGAGCTGGGGACAATAAAAGGCCACTAAAATATGCAGTTTTCACAACACAATGTCACAAATGTCTCAAGTTGAGGGAGCTTGCAATTGGCATGCTGAAATGCAGATATGTCCACCAGAGCCGTTGCCAGGAATGTCCACCAGAGCAGTTGTCAGGAAATTGAAAGTTAATTTCTCTACCATAAACCACCTTCAAAGTTATTTTAGAGAATTGACAGTATGTCCAACCGGCCTCAATTGCAGACAATGTGTCTCGGGTCGACTCTCTTCACTGTATACATCAATGATGTCGCTCTTGCTGCTGGTCATTCTCCGATCCACCTCTACGCAAATGCCCATTCTGTATACTTTACACCTGACCCTTCTTTGGACACAACTAACTTCCAGGCGAGCTTCAATGCCATACAATTCTCCTTCCGTGGCCTCCAACTGCTCTTCAATGCAAGTAAAACTAAATGCATGCTCTTCAACCGATCGCTGCCCGCACCTGCCCGCCCAGCATCACTACTCTGGACAGTTCTGACTTAGAATATGTGGACAACTACAAATACCTAGGTGTCTGGTGAGACTAAACTCCCCTTCCAGACTCACATTAAGCATCTCCAACCCAAAGTTAAATTGGCTTCCTATTTTGCCACAAAGCATCTTTCACTCATGCTGCCAAACATACCTTCGTAAAACTGACCATCCTACTTATCCTCGACTTCGGCAATGTCATTTACAAAATAGCCTCCAACACTCTACTCAACAAATTGGATGCAGTCTATCAGTGCCATCCATTTTGTCACCAAAGCCCCATATACTACCCACCCCTGCGACCTGTACGCTCTCGTTGGCTGGCCCTCGCTTCATACTCGTCGCCAAACCCACTGGCATCTACAAGTCTCTGCTAGGTAAAGCTCCGCCTTAGCTCACTGGACACCATAGCAGCATCCACCCGTAGCACGCACTGCAGCAGGTATCTCTCACTGGTCACCCCCAAAGCCAATTCTTCCTTTGGCCGCCCTCCTTCCAGTTCTCTGCTGCCAATGACTGGAACCAACTGCACACACAAAAAACAATATTTAAATCACTGACGCTGGACTCATATCTCCCTCACCAGCTGTCAGAGCAGCTCACAGATCACTGCACCTGTACATAGCCCATCCAACTACCTCATCCCCATACTGTATTTATCTTGCTCCTTGCACATTACCATTCCAGTGTTTAATTGCTATATTGTAATTACTTCACCACCATGGCCTATTTATTGCCTTTACCTCCCTTATCTTACCCCATTTGCACATGCTGTATATATAGTTTTTCTACTGTATTATTATTGTGTAACTGTTGTCAAACTTCTTTGCTTTATCTTTGCAAGTTTGCAGTTGCAAATGAGAACTTGTTTAACTAGCCGACCTGGTCAAATAAAGGTGAAACTAAAGTGTGTATGGTGTCATTTGGGCGAGCGGTTTGAGAATGCCAACGTTGTGAACAAAGTGCCCCATGGTGGCAGTGGGGTTATAGTATGAGCAAGCATAAGCTACAGACAATTGCATTTTAGTGATGTTAAGATTAATGCACAATGATACCGTGATGAGGCCCATTGTCATGCCACTCATCCACCGCCATCACATGATAATGCACAGGCCCGTGTCACAATTCCTGGAAGCTGAAAATGTCCCAGTTCTTCATGGCCTGCACACTCAGACATGTCACTCATTAAGCATGTTTTGGATTCTCTGGATTGACGCGTTACCACAGCGTGTTCCAGTTCCCGCTAATATCCAGCAACTTCGCACTGCCATTGAAGAGACATTCCACAATCAGCCTGATCAACTTGATGCAAAGGACCTGTGCATGAGGCAAATGGAGGACACAGACCTGATTCTCTGATCCACACCCCTACAATTAAGGTATCTGTGACTAAGATGCATATCTGTATTCCCAGTCATGTGAAATCCCCTAAGGGCCTAATTAACTGATTTTGGTTATTAACTCAGTAAAATCTTTTAAATTGTTGCATGTATATTTTATTATTAAATTAGTACAGGACAGAATATATTGTCTGTTAAATGAACAAGCCCACCCGACTGTTCACAACCGACTCGCCTAGTTAAAAGTACAGCCTGTGGCATGGCCAGAACATACAGTAGGCCAACTCAATTTGTTCATGTGGTTTAGACCTGCATAAAAATCAATGGATTTATTGTGATGTGCATATTAAATAGATTTAGTCGACTTTTATAAAATGTATATGTTCCAAAGGCTCGCATGTGTGGAGGCCTGGAGATGCTAAACATGTTAACGGTCAATTACTATCAGACCTGTAGTCTTTTGCATGACATTAACCAGCTGACAAAATATCATTACACCCACAGCTTTGTGACCACCTTTGATGTATAACATTGTAAACAAGTTGCATTTAGAAAAAATGTATTTCAAAGATCAACTGGTTATAAATAAATATTTATGGACTGATTCGAGCCCTGAACACTGATTGGTATACATTTTAAAATACAACTGCTGTCAACTATTTATGACATATTTCTACTTCTAATCACATTGTTAGTTTATAATAGCAATAAGGCACGGTGGAGTTGTGGTATATGACCAATATACCACAGCTAACAGTGTTGCATTACATAGTGCTTAACAGCCCTTAGCTGTGGTATTTTGGCCATATACTACACCCCCTTTGGCCTTAAAATATGCAGCTGAAGCAAACGCTAAGTCTGGAAACGTACCTTTTCCAGTTAACTTAGCTACGGTAGAAGTGCTTACTTTGCAGGCTATTGAGTTGTAGTCCATACACAAAAATGTCCAAATAAACTAGATCTACAGAGTTTATATTTTTATTCACATCACCAAAATTGAACCAAATGTCAAATACAATGGCAAAGTCAATCATTGATTCATCAAAAAATTGTTTAAACGATTAATTAAAAAAGTTATTTAACTTCATATGGCCTTATTCTAGTGTCAATGGAACAGTTTTTGGACATGACACGAACACTAATACATAACAGCTAAACAGTTAACACCACATGTTCTGAATTGGCTACATAGTCATTTTACAGGCTAGGCCTATCTTTTACTGCAAGGTCCGACTGTCTTCCTCTCCTTGAGCAACGGCCCACTCGTCTCACACACATGCAGGTAATGCAGCAAACACTGAGGCGTTCCAAGTGGCATTCTGATCCTGCCCGATATGTTGATTTGAACAAAAGCCTAAAATTACACTTATTAATAAACTTAATTTCCACAACTTCCCCAAAACTGGAAGACATCCATTTTAAAATTCCACAACTGACAGGATTTTCAGACCCTATTAACAAGGGTCTGAAGACAGGTTGGTTGTTCAGCAACTTAACAAACCAGACTAGGTTGGCTTATATTGTTGATGTCGGAAATATTTAGTCTCCAATGTTAATTGTAAACAATTCCATTTGCACTCGTATCAAATACATTGTTACAGGGTTTAGCAAGCAAATTTGTCATATTAGCATTGACATCACATCAGTCAAAACAAGATGTGGTATCAAGAAGAAACAAATCCCTTATGATTCAGACATGGCAGTTTGTCAGTTAGTAGCGCCTGGCCATCCAGAATCACAACTTCGGCCCCATTGAAGAATGCACATTGTGGCGTTGTCAGCAAACCCATCTACAACAGACTTTATTCAATACTTTAAATTGCAATCTCACTAGAACTTATTAAAGTACCTAGGTTACCCTGTTTAACTACTCCCTGACTCAGCAGCAGGTTGAAAAAGCAAAGACTTCGCAGGGAATTGAACCCCATCCTGAGGAATATCAGGAGTGCCACCACCGGAGTCTTTTGCTTTTTTTTTGTTGAAGGACAAAAAGCAAAACCTGGAGGAACAAAAACCAAATGGTTTGTTCTCCCAGGAAAAGAAAAACCCTTACTACCTGCTGCTCTACACGAACCAGAGGACTTTACCATCGTTGCGTGCCTGAAACTAGAGGAAAATAAGTCGCCCCACCCCCATCCCAAAAAGAGACTGCATTGTACACTAAATGCCACAATAAATATTCCACAACATTACTAAGTTTCAGCCATGATACATGAAACTAGATTACCGACACTCATCCGGATTCAGAAGTTAGTCAAACTTGCGAGGATCAAGCTCTTAAATTTGAAGCTGTAATAAGAAAAGAGACAATTACACACACCCCCCCACCCCTCAACGCAGAACCTGATATTCTCTGAAATTGAAAACCATGGTCATTTGCTGTGACCCACCGAAACAGTACAAACCGCACCCAGACAGTTTTTCCACACTGACAACTTCCTAGAACTGGATCAAATCAAGACAGACCGACTTCCTGTGACTGCAGTTGTGAGCTGTCCCAGTGCACCGTAGAAACAGAAGTTGACTCGAGAGATATCTGAAAGGAAGAAAGAAAAAGTGTTGCCCCCCAACCCTCCCTGCGTCCACCCAGACTACTGGAATGTGCCCATTTTACGCAATAGCTACATGGAACATTTGGGTTATGTATTTATCTTTGTTATGTAGAGCTATTGTGCATGCAAAAAAGGGTTGAATTACACAGCCATGGTGAGTTCAAAGTCAAGGGAACCAAAATGACTTAACTTTGTAAACAAGAAACTGAAGAGATGCTCAATTAGCAGCAAGACAAGCTTGTGGATCTTCATCTGAAAGTGACTTGGTTCTCAGTGTTCCATTACGGGGCGGATCACAGATGCCAATTCAAGACCATTGTACTTCAGATTGAGAAATAGTCACCTGAGAAACCAAAAGGGGGAAAGGAACAAACAGCACAGAGGGAGAAGAAACTGAAGAACGTCGGGCAGGGAGGACTTTAAGCTCAAGCCAATAGAAGGAGAGATGGTAGGTACTTCAATCAGGGGACACTCATTTGCGGACAGTTCCCGGCGGCTGATAGATGCAGGAGGCGCAATCGTAGTGGACAGTGAAACGAGAGAATGATCTGAAACGAAGAGGTGTCGACAAACATTCTCCCACCACAGCACTCAAACACCTACATGACGTTTCTTAACTTAGTTAAAGATGCAAAGCTTTAAGGCTCTAGGCCAAAGGGGTTGAGGTATATGCAGCTAAAAGCATTGCCTGACTATGGTCATTAATGGAAATTAACAGAAATCCAGTTGAAGATGTCCATTGAATCAAACAAAAACATGACAGGGGTCTTACTAAATGAAGAGTGAAAGAGGTGAACACCTTCCTACATGTTCCAGGTTAGAAGACATCATACGTGCTTGCGCCAGGCTCACTGACTTCTGTAGAGAAAAAGTGCACAATCCCCCTCCCAAGCCCAACAAATACCAATCCAAAAGCAACACATTTGCGCTGCATTCAGTCCAAATTACAGCTGCACAGTTGCGCAGTGTTCCTCAGCTACCTTCATTTGGGAAAGCTGTCACACAGTTGCGCGACTGCTGCAAGATCATTAAACCAAATGCTATACAGTTGAAAAGCTACTATGATACAAGACTGCCTGTGTCCTTGAACAGTTGCACAAGAGCTGGTAGCTGAGGTGATCTAATAGGTAAAGCTAGAAATGGTCTTAAATGTAACAAACGTGCTCAAACTGTCCTGCCTGTGTTGAGACGAGATCAAAGGACGGTGCGATTCCTGTGGTCACGTCACTGGTAGATGGCATTCTCCGGTAGGGCTTTTGCAATTCTGCAAGATCAAAAGCAAACAGCCAACACCCCTATACCCACCCTCACCAGAACACACATTACCCATACCCAAAGTATGCTTTATAGCTTTCATAAAATGAAGGGTTTCCACCAAATCTTCCTGTTGGAACAGAAGAGATTTGCACCCATAGGGAAAGCACAGCAGTGCAACTTCTACATACCACAAGTAGTGCTGAGCAGTTGCATTGCTAGGTAGATGCTTCTCTATTCAAGAATAAGCAACTGAGGCCAGAATAAGGCCCATTCAGACAGCCATGTCCCATGATCAGACAGATATGAGCTGGATTGAACTTATCTGAAACCTTCACTTTCCACCATGTAAGAGCTGCCATCAAGCCCAGGTCACTTCCGTGCTCTAAAAGCACCAAGCTAAGACACCTGAAAAAGCACAAGAAAAGCCCCCCCCCCAGACAAGATTCCCCCAAAGAACAAATGCATAACAAAATGTCTTCAATCACAATAAGCTATGCATTTATTACCAATTATGAATCCTTTACAGATAGCTCTGTTGAATCAATACAAAACATTACCTAATTTGCAAAGGGAGTGCAATTTATGTGTTGCCAAATGTTATGAAATATTAAAAAGGGAAATGTGAACACATTTGTAAGTGACCTTACTTGAGACCTTGCGAGGCGTTTTGAAGCGATTGAAAACGTTTACATACAATGAGTTAGGGGGTGTTCCTGTTGGTCTTGAGTATTGAAAATGCAGGACACAGCACACTGAAAAATGCAGAAGGGAAAACAAGCCTTCCACCATTCCCACCCACACAGACAAACCCAAACAGTAACCAACCAAGACACCACAATTACAGTATCAAATTGTATTAACAGTTGCTAATATACAATGAAAATATCAAAACCAAATTTGGAAATCCCAAATCATTAACTTTCCACACAAAAAAACGTTAAAATACCACTGGCCTCTGCGTCACCGTTTCTTCCTAAGACACACGGGGGTAGACGTGGACCTCTAGTTGTTCTTTCATTGAACGGTTGGGTCACATAATAATCTGGAAAAGTCACAATTAAGCAGTCCCCTGACCCCAGAGACCCCAAATGCAACTTTATACTCCATGACATAGAAATGTGTCAATCTAAAGGTGACAATTACCACACTCCCTGGGAGAATACGAGTCGACTTCCCAAAACGTGGCCCGCCACTTGCTACACCCTTGTAGACACCGAGGAATCTCTACACCACAATGCGAAACGGACACCCGAAAGATGTGGACCACCCGGTTGATTCCTTGCTCCCCAAACCTCAATGCTAGCCATTTGGATCTTTAAATGCTGCTTTACACGAAGCTGTGTGAAAGAATTCTAGGAAGAAATTTGGATTAACACCCCCCCCTCCCCAAATATGGCTGCCCAGTTCAAATGCATTGAAAGAAAAACACTTAACATAAGTATGGTAGTACATATTCAAATGTGATCAACTCACTACAGAAAACTAGCACAAAATACCTTCCTACATCACTTTAACGCCGGAGGGGTCACTTGATCCATCCTAGAATTATCATTTACGCGATGTCCCCAACTCTTTTTGATTAATGTGGTGGGTAGTACTAAAGAGGGACTCCCTTGGACGGTCAGCTTTGCTTTAAGGGGCGAGCCTGTGAAAAGAAGAACTCGGAAAACGTGTCCCCCCCCCCCATCCACAAAGGCACTACAGTTGGACCAATAATACCAGACTAAATAGAAATTCAGGGATAATCCCTTAATTACCAATATGAAGGCAAATGTAAATTTGATATCAATATTTAGCTAGGGGAATAGTTACTCCGCATGTGATCAGATCATGCATTTAAACTCACTGCTCACTTCAACCAGCAGATGTAGCTGCTCAGCACCAAAGGGGCGTTGCGGTACGGACGTACAGAAGACCTCCCACTCAACACACTCCCATGTAGACCGCATCTTGGGGGGGTAGACCTATTGAACTCAATGACAGGAGAAACTCCTCCGCCCCGGGGGCACTACATCTGTGCTGCAGATGTAGGGTGAAATCCTTTTAAGACGGTCCTCCTCTCACCAGCCCACTACCAAGAAGGCCACGGGGGACTCATCACAGCAGACACTCAGCACACAGGAAAGGGAAACCAGGAAAATAAACGCTTTACCACACCATTACCTGAAAGAGGAAGAAACAAAACTTCGCGAGCAACTGTTCTTGACAGATTTAAAAAGTGACTTTTAAATTAAGACTCTTGGCCTCATTAAATGTTACCACTGCCCATCATACAAACCAAACACTTTTCCTGTGACTGGCGAAGCTAGTTGACCCTTTTACACATATGCTCTTTAACACGTCTGCCTCATTGCTGCTGGGACCCACTGGCTGGCTTAGGGCAACAGTCGACCCGGAACTTCTCCGCGCTCGGCTCACTACCCTGCCATCTGGCTCGCTCCCTCTGATGAACACCCGGCTGCTTCCCACGACTGGCTCCCATCTGCTCCTCCCTCGATCCCCCTGGGTCCTGCCTCGCTCCCCGCTGGTCCTCCCAGTTTGCCCGTGGCCTGGTTCCTCCCTCTGATCCTGAAATAGTCCTTCCTTACACACTGCTAACTAGCTAAGTCCTTCCACCCACAACTCAAACTCAGTCCATTCTCAGAAAAAAAAAAAAGCCTTCTTTTCTTCACTGGAGCAAATTGTGTTTTGAAAAAGTAAAAAAACATCTGAGGCGTGACAACACAAGGTCACATTTGAGCCTGCGATTCCATGAATTACAGCACGTGCTCTTTAGGCGACCACTTCACTTGGATACTTAATCAGCAGCACATTTGACATTTTATGTTTAAAAACGTGGTTAATTCTTGAAGTAGCTCAAATGACTGATACAGGCACCGTCAGGCCAAATTCTCTTCCAATACTTTGCTTGCTATTCAAACGAATAAGGCTTCACGTTTCATATCGTTCAGGTTTAGTAGCTTTTTTCTCACGTGTTACCTATACAGACTTCTTAAGTTACTAAAACACCTCTGATAAATGGGACCATCACCCAACTTCCATTCTTCAATTTGTTGTTGGCTGTTCTCAAAGGAATCATATCTTTTCACAAGGTATTAGTCTTGAAACTTGCTTCCTACATTAACTTTCTACGATTGTCCTCACATGTAATCAACTATCAGCAGGTCCACGTATTAGTAATTTTAGGCATAATATAACAAAAACGTCAAAATGCATCTGATATTCACCTAACTCCTATTGCTGAATCTTATTCGGTATAAAATGTATTTCTTCCCGATATGTGATCAACTTGAAGTTAGCGTAACTGCCTGAGACCACCGCCCAACGTCTACTAATTCAAATATTTAGCTGGCTATTCCTATGACGTCACAATTCTTCACAAGACCGTCTAGCAACGTGCATATTTAGCTTCGTATTCACAAGGCTTCATATGATTATTTTCTTGTAACGTATTGTTCATTTGAGGAAAAATATCAAATAGACATTGAAGTAACTATACTGCCTCAGATAAATGGAAACTTAATTCAATTGTATCAGGTTGTATTGAATTGTAACTTGGTTCTTTCGATAACGCTTCTTATACAACCTGATTATTTTCTGATCTTCGAAAATGACATTTGTAGCTTGATCTTCAGATAACTGCACCGAATCCCCTGGACATCCGTTTCTCCCTAATCGCCATTTTGAATCGGGCCTACAAGTGCGCCACAAGACCAGTCTTTTGTTTGACAAACATTTTCGCTATGTTACTTAGCTTAGAATTAATGCCGATGCCAGTTCAGTTGAACTAAGCATACTTCTGAGGTATATTATTAGGTAACCTCCGCTGCTAAAAACAAGACCCTGCCACCTAACGTTAATCTCGTTTTTGTGGCCACCATCTTGACTTTTGTCAACGGACACGTCCGAATTCAAAAATGTCCTTAGCTAGCGAGTTGCTATGACTTAACGTCACCTTGTTTGTTTTTAAACAAATACAAAATCATGTACGATCCGTCGCTAGAAAGCAATAGATATAGATAGTAACACATCTAGGCGTCGAATGACAGACAACTCAACAGCTAACGTTAGCTACAGTAGCTTAGCTACATTATCTGGTCATCTTCACCAAGTTTCACACTACACTGCTGCTATTAAACCTGTACTACTACAGTTAGCCCTATCATTACGCACTACTCAAATAAAAGCAAAATACGCGATTCTGAAAATTCAAATAAAATCACAACGACCAGACAGCATCAACGCAGTGTTTAGAAGGGGTGGTTTGCTGACTGAATTTATAGTCTAGTTGTGATGCGGCCAACGTCACAATGCGAATACCTCCGACCTAGTGATTCTACGAAATAGGTCCAACTTTGTCGACCCTTTATGAAATGACTACGTACTTTTACTCACACTTTGTTACTTTACCGTGAAACACAAGCTTACAAACCTATTCATTTTGATTTATGGTAAGGAAAAAAGGGGTTCGGAAGAAAGTAACTATGGGAGCCCATCAAAATGTGCCCTTTGCTTTCATCTCATCCATGAACCAACCTATTTGTTATATAAGCAGTTTCAAACTTGCCAACCATAATACAGTACTGTACATATTGCCATTCTTTATTATAAAGTCTGATCATTTCGTTGGTCACAGACGCTGCAGTTGGAAGAGTGAGTCAGTCATTCGACATTTTCAAATAACAACAGCTGACGTCAAAGCATTTGGTGCTCGGATGAATACAGAGCTAGATGTGAACAGTCCTTACAAACCGGATGAAACTGGAAGTCACTCGTTCATTCTACCGGGTCTACTTCTCTTATACTGCATTGCTGAAGTCGGATTTGACTGATTTCGGATATTGTGTCACACGTCTTTGATTGTGTAGCCTACCAATCAAGGACTCTCACCCATATTTTAAACAATATAACAACTACACATTTGCAGAAGAGCTAGATGACAACTGTGTGGGAGAACAAACCAGTTTAATTGTCCTTTAACAAAAATAGGCGGACGAGCTGTAACATGACTCATCAGTGGCATTCAAAATATTACATCAGAACAAAACTCAAGATGGCTGCAGTAACCCAGAACAAACCTGTGTGGTTTATATGCTGGAAAAGTGATGATTATTCATGAAGCCAACATTGGCAGCAGCCATACCAGATCCGTCAGCAGGTTTATTTGTGTCTTATAATCAGCTTTTTTAATGTGATATCTTGGCACAACAATCCGATTAAATAAAGGGGAGGAGAAAAAAAAACGTAATTATTGAATTATCTGGGCCTATCTGTCTATTTAGACACCCAGTGATCAATATCTGCTAGCCAAGGGCATTTTGTGTCTTCAATCTAAAAGATAAAGCTGGATTCTTGAGAATCCAACAAAAGGCTCAGTTAGTGTCTGAGTGGAAAACTACTGCCTGGATCTGGAAGGCAGAGGAATGAGTTTGCATTCACCACCAGATGGCGCAAAGCTAATTCACAAAACCTTACGAGTCACTCGATTGGCAGACGTGTCATAATGAAGACCAAACTAGGAAAGGAATAAGGAATATCATCTCTAAAAGCGAACAGTAGGCCCAGATGGCGCAGAGCCTATATTTGGTTCTGAGTAGAATTCAGTTTCCATCACACTTACGTCATCATCACAATGACATCAAGGGACAAGCCCAGATTTATGTAGGAGGTTGATGAAGGAGAGTAGACTAAATAGGAAATAGTATGGCCTGGGCCTATATAATAGAGAAGATATAAGCAAAAATACAAAACAACAAGTCCAAACGTCAAGGAAGAACTGCTGCTTCTCTGCAAGGTTCTTTGAACTAGATCACTCACAATACAATAGAACAGGCATTCATTTGGGTGGTGTCTGAACATGTACATTTCGAATGGCACAATCTGTCCTTATCAGTCGCTCCAGGCAAAAACACTATAAGTCAATGTGTTTTTATTTTTCAAGAGCAGGGCTGGGTAGCCTGCTGCTATCACCATTGATTATGAGTGTTGCCAGCCTTCCTTTAGGCAACTAATCTAATGATTGGTGAGAGTAGGGAGTGAAGTTCTGTCCTCTGGATGTTGCTAGTTTCAGCCTCTCATGACCTCAACAGATTTAATGTAATCATGTCTTGTCTGGTGGGAGTTTAAACAGGATATAGTGTTTGTTTAGGCTTTGTTAAGTTATATGCCTCTATTTACAGTAGCCTATTGTCATAGTATAGTGACTGCTTCAACAGCATTACAGAATTCACTTCTGTTACACATACCCTTGTTGGAAGAATAAGTTTGGGCTCACATTCAACCAGATGGCAGGCTACAAAATGGCCCCCAGTCTGCACGTGTTTCATGTGTGACAGGCCCAGTGCTTCATTTGTAAATTGGGAGGTGCAGGAACAAAAAGTGAGCAAGAGAGGGTGGTGACCTGGGAAGCTCTGAGGAACACATGATGGAAAAAAACACCTTTATAATCAAATGTTGCATGCATATCATCGCATTTGAGTAGTGGCATTGAGCAGTAGACTAGAGGCACTTAGAGACGTTGCACACATGGGGAACATTTTAGTAGCCTAAGGGAAATGCTGCCATATTAAAAACGCATTTAATCATATTCATCATTGTTTAACATGACGAGACTTTGGCAGAATATTTTTTAATACCGCACAAATGATCGAAATGTTGAATCCATCAATAGTAGGCCGAGGTGTGTGGAGACATTGTTGTTATTGTGGGCTACAATATGAGGAGGAAATTCCAGTCCTAAACAAACTTGCCAGTTTTACTGACTCACCCAATGATGTGCAGCTCACTCGCAGATAATGGCGATGAATTTGTGCCAAAAGCCCATATCTCGCTATTGTTTTACATTGGTTTAAAATAAATAAATAAAGTATTTCACCTTTATTTAACCAGGTAGGCTAGTTGAGAACACCTTTATTTAACCAAGTAGGCTAGTTGAGAACAAGTTCTCATTTACAACTGTGACCCGGCCAAGATAAAGCAAAGCGGTTTGACACATACAACAACACAGTGTAACACATAGAATAAACAAACATACAGTCAGTAATATAGTAGAAAAAAGTCTATATACAGTGTGTGCAAATGAGGTAAGATAAGGGAGGTAAGGCAATAAATAGGCCATGGTGGCAAAGTAATTACAATATAGCAATTAAACACTGGAGTGATAGATGTGCAGAAGATGAATGTGCAAGTAGAGATACTGGGGTGCAAAGGAGCAAGATAAATAAATACAGTATGGGGAGGAGGTAGTTGGATGGGCTATTTACAGGTGGGCTATGTACATGTGCAGTAATCTGTGAGCTGCTCTGACAGCTGGTGCTTAAAGCTAGTGAGAGACATATGAGTCTCCAGCTTCAGGGATTTTTGCAGTTCGTTCCAGTCATTGGCAGCAGAGAACTGGAAGGACAGGCTGCCAAAGGAGGAATAGGCTTTGGGGATGACCAGTGAGATATAACTGCTGGAGCGCGTGCTACGAGTGGGTGTTGCTATGGTGACCAGTGAGATATACCTGCTGGAGTGTTTGTCTCATAGTTTGTCTCTGTGAATGGTTTGTCCTCTGACAAATCAACTGTAAATTTCGGTGTTCCTCAAGGTTCCGTTTTAGGCCCACTATTGTTTTCACTATATATTTTACCTCTTGGGGATGTCATTCGAAAACATAATGTTAACTTTCACTGCTATGCGGATGACACACAGCTGTACATTTCAATGAAACATGGTGAAGCCCCAAAATTGCCCTTGCTAGAAGCATGTGTTTCAAACATAAGGAAGTGGATGGCTGCAAACTTTCTACTTTTAAATTCGGACAAAATAGAGATGCTTGTTCTAGGTCCCATGAAACAATGAGATCTTCTGTTGAATCTGACAATTAATCTTAATGGTTGTACAGTCGTCTCAAATAAAACTGTGAAGGACCTCGGCGTTACTCTGGACCCTGATCTCTCTTTTGAAGAACATATCAAGACCATTTCAAGGACAGCTTTTTTCCATCTACGTAACATTGCAAAAATCAGAAACTTTCTGTCCAAAAATGATGCAGAAAAATTAATCCATGCTTTAGTCACTTCTAGGTTAGACTACTGCAATGCTCTACTTTACAGCTACCTGGATAAAGTACTAAATAAACTTCAGTTAGTGCTAAATACTAGAATCCTGACTAGAACCAAAATATTTGATCATATTACTCCAGTGTTAGCCTCCCTACACTGGCGTCCTGTCAAAGCAAGGGCTGATTTCAAGGTTTTACTGCTAACCTACAAAGCATTACATGGGCTTGCTCTTACCTATCTTCCTGATTTGGTCCTGCCGTACATACCTACACGTACGCTACGGTCACAAGACGCAGGCCTCCTAATTGTCCCTAGAATTTCTAAGCAAACAGCTGGAGGCAGGGCTTTCCCCTATAGAGCTCCATTTTTATGGAACGGTCTGCCTACCCATGTGTGAGACGCAAACTCAGTCTAAACCTTTAAGTCTTTACTGAAGACTTATCTCTTCAGTGGGTCATATGATTGAGTGTAGTCTGGCCCAGGAGTGGGAAGGTGTACCGAAAGGCTCTGGAGCAACGAACCGCCCTTGCTGTCTCTGCCTGGCCGGTTCCCCTCTTTCCACTGGGATTCTCTGCCTCTAACCCTATTACAGGGGCTGAGTCACTGGCTTACTGGGGCTCTCTCATGTCGTCCCTGGAAGGGGTGCGTCACCTGAGTGGGTGACGCAGTGAGATATACCTGCTGGAGTGCGTGCTACGGGTGGGTGCTGCTATGGTGACCAGTGAGATATACCTGCTGGAGTGCGTGCTACGGGTGGGTGCTGCTATGGTGACCAGGGAGATAAGACGGAGCTTTGCCTAGCAAAGACTTGTAGATGACCTGGAGCCAGTGGGTTTGGGGACGAGTATGAAGCGAGGGCCAGCCAACGAGAGAGTACAGGTCTCTGTGGTGGGTAGTATATGGGCCTTTGGTGACAAAACGGATGGCACTGTGATAGACTGCATCCAATTTGTTGAGTAGAGTGTTGGAGACTATTTTGTAAATGACATCGCCGAAGTCGAGGATCGGTAGGATGGTCAGTTTTATGAGGGTATGTTGGACTGCATGAGTGAAGGATGCTTTGTTGTGAAATAGGAAGTCGATTCTAGATTTAATTTTGGATTGGAGATGCCTCATGTTAGTCTGGAAGGAGAGTTTACAGTCTAACCAGACACCTAGGTATTTGTAGTTGTCCACATATTCTAAGTCAGAACCGTCCAGAGTAGTGATGCTGGATGGGCAGGCAGGTGCGGGCAGCCATCGGATGAAGAGCATGTATTTAGTGTTACTTGCATTTAAGAGCAGTTGGAGGCCACGGAAGGAGAGTTGTACCTGTACTATATACAGTAAAACAATATTACGGAGTTGATCAAACATTTTGTTAGCCCACAGCAGACAGATTAGTCTTCTCTTTTCAGCAGAATGCATTTGGTTTCCAACCTGTGTTTTCCCGCGATTGTATTTGAAATATTGCGAAAGGCTTTGTCTGCATGCTGTTTGTTCCCTGACAGAGTTCCCGACAGTAGGCTATGCCTTGTTATTGGGCTACACACAATCCAGAGCTAGGCTAATAAAAAACTAAAAAACTATTGATCCTCTGTGGCTAAATTATAGGCCTTCTCGCAGTGTAGTAGGCTACTCTGAATGATTTAATTTCTTTCTGAACAGACAGCAGTTATTCTATAACTTTGGCAAATGTATTTCAATTTATCAGGGGTGCTACAGCTCCTCCAGAACGCTTCGCGCTGAGATGATTTTATAAAGAAATAAATGCAGTTCTATAAAGAAGTGCAACCCTGGAGAGATGAGAGTTGCAGGGTCATGTCTATCAGAGTAGAAAGAGGGAGAGCGATCATAGAAAGTGCATCTCATTCTAGTTCTGTGAGAGATACCGGAGCGCTACTCACACTACTCACAAAGACGTGGCCACATATTGTTCTCATCTCAAACATAGGTTACAATGTTATGCAAGGCCCAGAGGTGTACACATATTTTAAAGTACTACTTAAGTAGTTTTTTGGGGCATCTGTACTTTACTATTTATATTTTTGATTTACTTTTACTTTAACTTCAGGACTTTCCGAAAGAAAACAATGTACTTTTTACTCCTTACATTTTGACTGCATAGCATGGCATGAAAATGTTCCAATTCACGCACTTATCAAGAGAACATCCCCTGCCTCTGGTTTGGTGGACTCACTAAACACAAATGCTTCATTTGTTATTATGTCAGTGATTTAGTGTGCCACTGACTATCCATCAATTTAAAAAACTATAAAATGGTGCCGTCTGGTTTGCCTGATATAAGGAATTTGAAATGATTTATACTTTAATTTTAACTTTTGATACTGAAGTATATTTTTGAAATTACATTTACATTTAATACTTAACTATATTTAAATCAAATACTTTTATACTATTACCCAAGTAGTATTTTACTGGGTGGCTTTCCCTTTTACTTGAGTCATTTTTCTGTTTTAAGGTATATTTACTTTAAATCATGTATGACAATTGGCTACTTTTTCCACCACTGACAAGGCCACTGATCCATAATAATCAATGATAATAGTCCTATAAGCACTACAAGTGTGCCGCTAGAGGCCAAGGATAACCCCACACTTAAAACAATAATCCACATCAATCGGATAAATGAACTGCACCAATGTTCTTGTTCCAGCTGTATCGGTTCGATCCTGTTCTGCATTCACGAGGACAACTGTCAGTCTCAGGCTTTTAATTGGTTCGATGAAACACCATTACATCAGGATTCGATGTGGTTTGACTGATATTGAGTCAGGGATGTGGCAAAGCAAGTCAAACATATCCCTTCTACTGTCACGCAGCTATTCTAGAGTTGGAGGGCGAGGGAGACAGATGGATAGCAACAAGATGAGAGGCTAATAAACAGTCCAGAATAACTTAACAGCTGGATACTTAATTGAGATAATTACTTTCCCCTTTCAGCAGAAACAACTTTGGGTTCGTTAATTGGAAACATTTAAGATTTTTTTAAACCCAGACTTTAAAAAAATCCTTTTGGACATTTAGGCATTTGTGGTGCGCTTATCTTGCGGGACTTCTTATTCATTTCTCATTCAGACAGAACAGAAGTAACAAGGGTAACATGCTGACAGAGTGATGGTTGTTCATCTTCAGCTCTGGAGCTATGATCTCTGAGGCTGACAGATAGGGAGCAGTCAGACCCAAGAGGTCACCATCAGACGGACACAGGGATAGGGACAGGGATAGGGACAGGGATAGGGACAGGGATAGGGACTTCAGACCCAGACGGAGATCAGAAGCTGACCAACACTATTTACAGGAGAGACATCAAGAGGGCATCAACGACCTCCCTGCAGGGAAGAGACAAATGATGGAGAAGTTTTTCACTCCTGTTCATAGTCCTCCTCCAGGTGGGATCACATCACAGAAGCACCACCATCACCGGGATCAAGAAAGGGAGATACACAGGTAAGATCACTTTTGAGTTTCCCTTTCATTAAAGTTTCCTTTTTTAAACAGTAATGAGGAATGCACATTTGATGAAGATTACAATTGAGTGTGGTAATTGGATGAATACATAATTACTACGTCATCTCTCCATATCAGCTACAGGAGGTCACGGGACAATGATAGACGCAGCAGCGAACGCCACGTTCACCACCATCACCGTGGTAACCATTTCCAAGATGACCAGGTGCAATCCCATAGACGTCACCATCCTCATCCTCAGCACCTTCATCACAACGACGAGATGTCGGACCACCACACCACAGTCACCCTCTCCAGAGCATCTTCCTCCTCCCTCTCATCTTCCGACTCTTCCTCCTCCGACTCTTCCATCGAATGGTCCGGCATTGACGACAAGTTCTCCCTGAAGCACGCCAGCCGGCCGCAGCATACCATGTCCTGCTCCAACATTGCAGGAGGACGACAGTTCCGGGAGGATGACAGTGAGCTGCAGGTGTATGCCACGGTCAAACAGGGGCAACTGCACGGAGTAGGAAGCCCTGGGACCAACCATCGGGCCCAGGGGAGGGGAGGACAAGAGCCCAGCTACTCCGAGCTCAACCGGGGCCACAGCCGCAGTGAAGAGGGGTTGCTGCAGAATACAGGCACTGACAGAGGGAAAGCACGGACACCCCCACACCTGAAGCACGGACCCCTCTACAAGACAGCCAGCCTGGGCCGTAGCCTGGCCTTCAGTGAAGAGGTCCTGGCTGGGCCAAAGAGGGCAGTGTCCTCGATCCAGCTCCCCAGTAAAGGCATCCTGAAAAACAAGGAGGCGCCGCCGGACATCCGCAAGGCCAAATCCATGGAGGTGCTGTCCCCCCGTGTGGCAGGCAAGACAGCAGGGCCCAAGGGGAAGCAGGATGTGGATGCTCTGAAGGATGCAGCCAGGCAGAGCATGGTGAAGGGGAAGATACAGTTCTCTGCCTTCCTGGATGAGATCACTAAACAGGTCATCAGCCCCGCCCGTCTCAATACTCTGGGGGTCCCTGTCGAGACTGTAGGACCGGGTCCAGCCAAAGCCCCAGCTTCCCCCAAATCTCAACTGAAAAGTCAGCCCCAGCTTCCCTTGAAAAAGCAGGGAGATGGGCAGGGGGAGGAGAGGGAGACGGTTACGAAACCTAGGAAACTGAGGAATGACTCTGACACACGATCACGGAAAATATCTCTCCCTACAAAGTTTGGGTATGAAAGCAAGAACCACACTCCTCGTCTAGGCAGCCCCCCAACTCGCCACTCCAGCCAACCCTACCCGCCCCACCCACCGGCTGGCTATGAAGACCAACCGGCCTCCCTGCCTGACTTCCAGGGTCCTGTCGGTAATAGGCATGGGCGGTATGGCTCCCTTCTTACAGACGGCACTGTCAGCTCCAGCCCTGAGCCCAGCCATCACAAACACCGGAGCTACAAACACCTTGACCAGAGCCACAGGTCCACCCATAGCCCACCTTCATCTCCACACACCCAGCAACCCCAGCTACCCCACCGCACCCCAATCCGCACACACTCCCCTCCTCCAGTGCCAGGGCCCGAGTCGGAGTCTCCCTCCAGCAAGTCTGACTCATCCCGGAACAGAGACCTAGACACGGCCAGCCCCAGCTCCGAGCAGAGCGACCGCCACAACCGGTCAACCTACCGCTGGCGTACAAAGCCACACAGGGTGAGTCTAACTGATGTCAACTACAGATGTAGGGTCTGAATTTGAGCCAGTTTGCTACAGAAGGAAAATAATCCTGCATCAACAGGAAATGTTTTTGTAGGGGTTGATACATTTTGCGTTAGTACAAATCAAGTCTGAAATTTCAAATGGGAAATTACAGACTTTAAAAGCCATTTTAAAACTCAAATACACTACAAGTTTGCATTTCTTTCTGTGCAGGAGGATTCTCAGCAACAAAAGAGTGATCAAATTAAGATCTTACATCTGTATGCTGGTGGAGTCGAGGGGTCTAAATACATACTATAGATAGTAGGTCCTAGCTGTAGAGTTCGGTAAATCATGCATTCATGTAAATGAGGATTTGTCCCAAAGTTCTTTAAAGTTATTGAAGTTCAAACCACACAGGGAGTGTCAGTTAGTGCCCGAAACCATAAAGCAGCAGTTATATAAAGAGAACTCAAGCGTCATCCTCTGTCTGTGACGCTTGTACACAATTAACCACGTTAGGTAAGAGGTAACCTTTATAGGCAATGTGTTGCATTGGGAACAACACGCTACCCAACCCGAGACTGCCTGAGTGCCAGCTAGCACAGAGAGGGCCAGAGTAACCATGCTGTGGCTCTGACTTTATTAACCTCACTGACGCACAATCAATAGCTTTTCCTGGAGCGTATGAACTTAAGTTCAATAATCAATTACTTTGGCTCTGTTATGTCCCTATCATTCTCTCTGCCCTTTTCATCTCTGTAAAAAAACCTTCCATTCAGTTTATTAAACTTTATTAGGAAGTGAAGAAACTGCATTGTACCTTGTCAAAGCTTCCAATAACAATATCCCTGATGTATATGGTAATGACAAATAATAATCAAAGAAAAAAACTGCAGATGATAACATTACTAATACAATTATACTGAAAGTTATTGAATTAGAAAATCATCAACATCTCTAATCGTCTCTTCTCTTCTGCTGTCTCTTTCCATAGGCCTTGACAGGTGACAAAGGCGAACTCCAGTGAGTGTGATTTTTCCCCTTCTTTCTCCCCTCTCCTCTCTGTTTATCAATACACTCTAAAGAGCATCCCTTTGATTGTGAAAGGCCACTGAATATCGATTCCACTAATGGCTTCCAGAGCTCTCTCACCACCTCTATCAGTAAAGATGGATGAAGAACAAGATGAAGGAGAAATGTGTGTAACGATGGTACAACGCACAGCGTTCAGTCTGTATTAACAAGGCTATGTGAAATGTAACATCTCTAGAAGCTGACCTGAGCTACATCCATAGCATCTAATGTGCTAAAATGGCCTTAGGAAATGTGACTGTGCATTTTTGTAATAAAATTCCATCTCCCATGACCCTTCTGTGTGTAAATAGGGCACTGCAGGAGGAGAATGCTGAGCTGCACCAGAACCTGATGCAAACAGTGGTCTGCATTGAGAGTCTGGAGGCGGAGCTAGCCAGGGCCAGGGAGGAGCTTAGCCACATGAAGGAGAAGTTCAAGAGGTCAGAGCTAATTATAATATGATGATGCTATAGTGTTATATAGTAACATGATAATATGATGATGCTATAGTGTTATATAGTAACATGATAATATGATGATGCTATAGTGTTATATAGTAACATGATAATATGATGAATCTATAGTGTTATATAGTAACATGATAATATGATGATGCTATAGTGTTATATAGTAACATGATAATATGATGATGCTATAGTGTTATATAGTAACATGATAATATGATGAATCTATAGTGTTATATAGTAACATGATAATATGATGATGCTATAGTGTTATATAGTAACATGATAATATGATGATGCTATAGTGTTATATAGTAACATGATAATATGATGATGCTATAGTGTTATATAGTAACATGATAATATGATGATGCTATAGTGTTATATAGTAACATGATAATATGATGATGCTATAGTGTTATATAGTAACATGATAATATGATGATGCTATAGTGTTATATAGTAACATGATAATATGATGATGCTATAGTGTTATATAGTAACATGATAATATGATGATGCTATAGTGTTATATAGTAACATGATAATATGATGATGCTATAGTGTTATATAGTAACATGATAATATGATGAATCTATAGTGTTACACAGTAACATGATTAATTTGATGACGACTATAGTGTAAAGTGCGTCAATAGAAACAATAATCATTGTATAATACTGTAGTAACAATGCTTGCTCTTGTCCTCGTATGTCTTTGATGTGATTACAATACATCTGCCTCTCCCTTTTCAAGTTACCGTGAGCACCAGGGAAGGCATGCAGCACATCTAGGCATGGCCTTTGTGATTTACAGAGTAGACTTTATGAATGTCTCATTCTGTTGAACCTGTGAAATAGCCCTTTTTTGCCCTACATTTTTGTCCTGGAAGGCAAATTCCACTGATCAATAGCTTTGTGTGACTGATTGGTGTGGTTAAATTGAGTGGTTCTCTGCCTGCCATCTGTATGGTCTGATCTATTGTTAGGGTCAGAGGTCAGATGGCCTCATGACCAAGGACTTGGGGTTGGGTGGGTGGGGTTAATGGTATACAACATGAGCCCAAAATTCATAGCCGTGATGCTGTCTCTCTTTGCTACAGACTCCAGGACACACACACAGGTACCCAGCACACCAACAGCCTTCTGGGGGAGAAACTGCACTCAGCGGTAAGAATTAGGTCAAACATGACAGACGGAGAGACAAAGACAGAGACGGAGAGACACTGAGATGATCTTATTTAGGGCCAGAACCTGACCAGGTTGAACTATGGTCCCTGGCCTATAATCAAATCAAATGTATTTGTATAGCCCTTCGTACATCAGCTGATATCTCAAAGTGCTGTACAGAAACCCAGCCTAAAACCCCAGACAGCAAGCAATGCAGGTGTAGAAGCACGGTGGCTAGGAAAAACTCCCTAGAAAGGCTAAAACCTAGGAAGAAACCTAGAGAGGAACCAGGCTATGAGGGGTGGCCAGTCCTCTTCCGGCTGTGCCGGGTGGAGATTATAACAGAACATGGCCAAGATGTTCAAAAGTTCATAAAAATGACCAGCATGGTCGAATAATAATAATAAGGCAGAACAGTTGAAACTGGAGCAGCAGCACGGCCAGGTGGACTGGGGACAGCAAGGAGTCATCATGCCAGGTAGTCCTGAGGCATGTTCCTAGGGCTCAGGTCCTCAGAGAGAGAGAAAGAGAGAATTAGAGAGAGCATACTTAAATTCACACAGGACACCGGATAAGACAGGAGAAGTACTCCAGATATAACAAACTGACCCTAGCCCCCCGACACATAAACTACTGCAGCATAAATACTGGAGGCTGAGACAGTAGGGGTCAGGAGACATTGTGGCCCCATCCGATGCTATCCCCGGACAGGGCCAAACAGGAAGGATATAACCCCACCCACTTTGCCAAAACACAGCCCCCACACCCCTAGAGGGATATCTTCAACCACCAACTTACCATCCTGAGACAAGGCCGAGTATACCCCACAAAGATCTCCGCAACGGCACAACCCAAGGGGGTGCTCCAACCCAGACAGGAAGATCACATCAGTGACTCAACCCACTCAAGTGACGCACCCCTCCTAGGGACGACATGAAAGAGCACAAGTAAGCCAGTGACTCAGCCCCTGTAATAGGGTTAGAGGCAGAGAATCCCAGTGGAAAGAGGGGAACCAGCCAGGCAGAGACAGCAAGGGCGGTTCGTTGCTCCAGAGCCTTTCCGTTCACCTTCACACTCCTGGGCCAGACTACACTCAATCATATGACCCACTGAAGAGATAAGTCTTCAGTAAAGACTTAAGGGTTGAGACCGAGTCTGCGTCTCTCACATGGGTAGGCAGACCATTCCAAAAAAATGGAGCTCTATAGGAGAAAGCCCTACCTCCAGCTGTTAGAAATTCTAGGGACAATTAGGAGGCCTGCGTCTTGTGACCGTAGCGTACGTGTAGGAATGTACGGCAGGACCAAATCAGGAAGACAGGTAGGAGCAAGCCCATGTAATGCTTTGTAGGTTAGCAGTAAAACCTTGAAATCAGCCCTTGCCTTAACAGGAAGCCAGTGTAGGGAGGCTAGCACTGGAGTAATATGATCACATTTTTTGGTTCTAGTCAGGATTCTAGCAGCCGTATTTAGCACTAACTGAAGTTTATTTAGTGCTTTATCCGGGTAGCCGGAAAGTAGAGCATTGCAGTAGTCTAACCTAGTGACAAAAGCATGGATTAATTCATTATCAATCCTCTTCCACCTCTACTCCATTATCCTCCTCCTTCCTCTCTATCAATATCTTACTCAATGGAAAGATGACTTAGAAGGCACTTATATATTAATCACACAGTACTGTATGTTCTCTAAACACCAGCCCGAAAGGCTCGTAGGAAGTCACATCAGCTGCTACAGAGTTAAACAGGTTCACAGATACATTATAAGTCCGACCGAGGGTGGCTTCCCTTCCAGGTCGGGTGGTACTCGGTGGTCGTTGTCACCGGCCTATTAGCTTCCACTGATTGTCTTTCCTCCCCCTCCTTGTATGTTTATTGTCAGTACCTGTTCGTGAATGATTAGTTGGGCTTTATTAGCCTGTTTCTTTGTGCGAGATTAATTATTGTGACCTTCGGTTCTGTAGTAGAGGAATGTGTTTGGTTGTGAGCACCCTGTGTTGCATTTTGTGCATTAAAGAGCACAGCATTGCACTCTCTGTTTCCTGCGTATGACTCCACACCCACAACACCCGGAGCGTTACAGTAGAGAGCATTGCAGTAGTCTAACCTAGAAGTAACAAAAGCATGGATTAGTTTTTCTGCATCATTCTTGGAATGTTACGTAGATGGAAAAAAGCTGTCCTTGAAACGGTCTTGATATGTTCGTCAAAAGAGAGATCAGGGTCCAGAGTAACGCCAAATTCGTTTTTTCATATGGTTAAAAAAGACTCCTGCCACTATATAAACTCATACCCCCACCCAGGTATAGAAACATGCTCTGAATATCCTTCTCCGTCTCTGTCACCTCTACAACACACAGTGCTGTGTTGACTGATGTCCTTTGCTCTGTTCTGTCTTTGAAGACTGAGAGCACAATTAGTACTACTGTTATACCATCTCTAGAACAAACTGTAGTGAATATGTTGAGTCATGTACTCTCCTCTATCCCTGCAGACTGAGAGCCTTAGCTCTGAGAGGAAGTATATGGTGCAGCGTATCGCCCATCTCAGCACAGAGCTGGAGCAGGCCAACGGCACCATCGCCTCTCTGGAGAACATCAATGTGAGCACAGCACCATCTACTGAGCAATACATGAACCAAAACACACATTTAGATTAGTTTACATACTGGCAACAGAAAGAGTGGTGGAAAATCAATATGATGATTTTGTACTTGTAAAGTTGAAAGTGGCCGTACATGAAAAGACTATCCATAATCTCCTCAACTCATGTTCAGCTCATCATTTCTTCTACCTCATCTACTGGTTTCTCTATGTCTGTTGTATTGTATGAACTGATAGGATGTCTGTGCTGTCCTCCAGGTTCCCTGTCTGATCAAGGAGCTCATAGAGAAGCACTTTGACTCTGGAGACACTGTCAAGCAGTTCCTGAAGAACTCCTTGAAAACCGGCCAATCCACAAGCGACATCCAATCACCCGCTACAAAACTGGAGCAGAAGCCGTCTGATTGGTCAGGTGCAGGACTCAGGGAGTTTGAGGCGGGTCCACAAAAGGTCACTGCTTTTATGCCCTGGAAGCAGGAGGAGGGGTTTGGGGTGATAGGTCAGACAGGAAATGAAGATTCTGGCCCGATGAGTCCCCCTTTCTCTGTCGCTGACATCAGTATGGCTATCTATAAGAAACTAGCTGCCAGCCAAGCAGCAAGACAGCCCCGGCCTTCCAACTACCAACCTCACACTGACACCCCTCCCAACCCCTACCCTCTGGTGGAGTTGGGAACAGGGGGTGCAGAAAGTGCATGGGAGGAGGGTTACCTTGTGCCTGCTGTCAAGGGGGGTGTGGCAGTTGCAGGGAGAGCAGCTGAGAGTAAGCAGGGTGCTGTTGTTGATGTGTCCTATCTGACGGCCCAGAGGGTTCTGGATGACTTCATGCACCAGCTGACACACCCAGAGGATGGGGGTGGAGGTGGGGAGAGGGGGCGCAAGGCCAACGGGGGAGGGGGAACAGCTGAAGAGAGGGGGGCGGAGTGAAAGGAACCTATGAATTTCTGTAATCATAACCTTATATTACATAGCTAGGATTGTTCAAGATGTGATGGTTTGGGGCCTGTAGTTCTACATTTATTTAACATTTTAATGTCACTATACATTTGAGTGATGGCATTGTAAATATTACATTATGTTTCTTTCCCAAAGGTATTGTGGTGCAGTGGTAAAGTATTAGACTTCAACAATTCATTGACATATATACAGAATATAATTATTAATCCAAATGTGCAACGTGGTACAGTCCCTCCTTTTCCTTGCGAAGTGATGCAGAATTGAAAGAGTTTTTTTTGTTAATGTCTGGACAGTGAGTAGAATTTTCTATTTTATAACAATGACCGCTATTTTGTAAGCTCCAGTAAGCCAATGAAGTTACCTTCATATCTGAATAACATCGATTCAGCTGCCATTAACGTATTACCCACTGGGTTTTGGGCTATCATGTCACATGACCTAGAGTTTAACCTTCATTTTAAGCCTTTTCCAGAAATGAAAATTACACCAACTATGAAAGCAATTGTCTTGAGGATGGTGTTGGACAATGATGCTGGACCGTCGGACCCAAAAAGGAAAAGGGGACAGATTGATGAAAAAGCTTTAAATAAAGGTCCAAATCCAGAACTTGTGACATGATTGTCCAAAACACAGGGCTCTACATGAATGCTATGCTGTCCATCCTAATGAACTATCTTAGCTAAAACCGTATAAAGCTGCCCCCCCCCCCCAATACTTTTGATGTTGTAGATCAATAAAATGACTAATTCTAAGATGTATGGTTTCTTGATTTGTCTTTCTCCCAAACATTACCCACTTCCTGTGGTAAGTGATCACTCTCCCCCTCCCCCAGTCCCTCAGCCTGTAAGCTTTATCCATCTCTCTCTATCTGCATGTATAAACTATAGCCCTGGCCCTCTCCGTCCTGTCTCAACTCTCTGTGAGTATACCTGTCATAACTGTCAAATCCAACCTGTTGGCCCAGTGCAGGTTTGCTGATCAGACACTGGCCTGCTTTCCCATTGGTGCTCCTGTCCTAATAGGATCCCAGGGACTATGATTGGGGGATTACCATAACCATACTGTACCCTCGACATTGGCCAGTCCGTGTTCTCCACCATGGGCACAGCAGGAATTTAAGGGTGCACCTTGACCACACCAGAGGGGTCCCATCCTAAACAAACTGGGGTTGTCATTGTCAGTAATTGTGTGAAACTTAGGGTCACTGTTGTGGTGCAACCATAACCTGATGATTTAGAGGATCATAGTTTTGCTGTCAAAAGAGGACGTGAATTATAAATTATCTATTAGATTCATTATTTTCTTGGCCTTCAGTTTTTGTCTCACTAATTTATTTGGATTACTTCAAGAGATGTTTTATATTTTCCTTTCTACGTGAAAGCTTTGGATTATCGTCCCACCTGAACCTGTCCTTCACCATCAGACGGATATTCCTTCTTATTTCAACCCACAGGAACAACTTACAGGAGATCAACCTGATAATAACTCACCAACGCACCCTGGAAAGGCCAAGCCGTACCTGTCTGTCTAATACAACAACCTTCGCATAACCTACTTCTATGAATCGCAGTAGTCCACCTTTTTTCCCCAGAACTTTCCTTCTTTGAACCTACCGATATTCTTTCCCCCATCCTTCACCGTTATCTCTCTCTCTACTTGATTATCCCAACATCTCCTCCCTCCGTCCTCTTCTTTTTCTCTCTCTCTCTCTTCCTTTGTCTCTGTTGGTTGTTGCCATGGCACTGCTGAAGCTGCAGTTCCCCCTGCAGAGGCGTGTGCGTCTGGCCCAGGGTCTGTGGCTGCTGTCCTGGCTGGCCGTGCTGGCTGGGGCCTTCACCTTCTCCCTGGGAGTGTACCTCAAGACTGAGCTGCTCCGCAGGGCAGAGGTACTGGCGAACACTATAACACACACATGCCTGTTCACACATGGCAAATTACACACACACAAACCTTATGTATTTCACACGACACACACGTTTCTGGCACTTGGAAATCACACAGCACACACAACTGTCCGTCTGTCTGTGTCACTACTGTTCCTGTCGTCTGTCCTGGCTGGTTCAATTAAACACGCTGCTGTGTTTTCCATGTGTCTCTCAGTGTGGCGTCTGTTTCACACACCTTCACCTATTATTCACACAGCACAGAACAACATTGGGCTGGCATGATGCAGTTGGCTTGAATCTGGACAAGCTTTGTGTGTGGCTGTGTGTATGTGGGGGTAGAGGAGCTTATTGGTGTGTGGCTGTGTATATGTGGGGGGTAGAGGTACTTATTGGTGTGTGTATGTGGGGGATAGAGGTGCTTATAGGTGTGTGGCTGTGTATATGTGGGGGTAGAGGTGCTTATTGGTGTGTGGCTGTGTGTATGTGGGGGGTAGAGCTGCTTATAGGTGTGTGGCTGTATGTATGTGGGGGTAGAGGGGCTTATAGGTGTGTGGCTGTATGTATGTGGGGGTAGAGCGGCTTATAGGTGTGTGGCTGTGTGTATGTGGGGGTAGAGGTGCTTATTGCTGTGTGGCTGTGTATATGTGGGGGTAGAGGGGCTTATAGGTGTGTGGCTGTGTGTATGTGGGGGTAGAGGTGCTTATAGGTGTGTGGCTGTGTATATGTGGGGGGTTGAGGAGCTTATAGGTGTGTGGCTGTGTGTATGTGGGGGGTAGAGGGGCTTATTGGTGTGTGGCTGTGTGTATGTGGGGGTTGAGGAGCTTATAGATGTGTGGCTGTGTGTATGTGGGGTAGAGGTGCTTATAGGTGTGTGGCTGTGTGTATGTGGGGGTAGAGGTGCTTATAGGTGTGTGGCTGTGTGTATGTGGGGGTAGAGGTGCTTATAGGTGTGTGGCTGTATGTATGTGGGGGTAGAGGTGCTTATAGGTGTGTGGCTGTGTGTATGTGGTGGGTAGAGGAGCTTATAGGTGTGTGGCTGTGTGTATGTGGGGGGTAGAGGAGCTTATAGGTGTGTGGCTGTGTGTATGTGGGGGTAGAGGGGCTTATAGGTGTGTGGCTGTGTGTATGTGGGGGTAGAGGTGCTTATAGGTGTGTGGCTGTGTGTATGTGGGGGTAGAGGTGCTTATAGGTGTGTGGCTGTGTGTATGTGGTGGGTAGAGGAGCTTATAGGTGTGTGGCTGTGTGTATGTGGGGGGTAGAGGTGCTTATAGGTGTGTGGCTGTGTGTATGTGGGGGTAGAGGAGCTTATAGGTGTGTGGCTGTGTGTATGTGGGGATAGAGGGGCTTATAGATGTGTGGCTGTGTGTATGTGGGGGTAGAGGTGCTTATAGGTGTGTGGCTGTGTGTATGTGGGGGTAGAGGTGCTTATAGGTGTGTGGCTGTGTGTATGTGGGGGTAGAGGTGCTTATAGGTGTGTGGCTGTGTGTATGTGGGGGTAGAGGTGCTTATAGATGTGTGGCTGTGTGTATGTGGGGGTAGAGGTGCTTATAGGTGTGTGGCTGTGTGTATGTGGGGGTAGAGGTGCTTATAGGTGTGTGGCTGGGTGTATGTGGGGGGTAGAGGGGCTTATAGGTGTGTGGCTGTATGTATGTGGGGGGTAGAGATGCTTATAGATGTGTGGCTGTGTGTATGTGGGGTTAGAGGGGCTTATAGGTGGGTGGCTGTGTGTATGTGGGGGTAGAGGTGCTTATAGGTGTGTGGCTGTGTGTATGTGGGGGGTAGAGGTGCTTATAGGTGTGTGGCTGGGTGTATGTGGGGGTAGAGGTGCTTATAGGTGTGTGGCTGTATGTATGTGGGGGGTAGAGATGCTTATAGATGTGTGGTTGTGTGTATGTGGGGTTAGAGGGGCTTATAGGTGGGTGGCTGTGTGTATGTGTGGGTAGAGGTGCTTATAGGTGTGTGGCTGTGTGTATGTGGGGGTAGAGATGCTTATAGGTGTGTGGCTGTGTGTATGTGGGGGGTAGAGGTGCTTATAGGTGTGTGGCTGTGTGTATGTGGGGGTAGAGGTGCTTATAGGTGTGTGGCTGTGTGTATGTGGGGGTAGAGGTGCTTATAGGTGTGTGGCTGTATGTATGTGGGGATAGAGGAGCTTATAGGTGTGTGGCTGTGTGTATGTGGGGGATAGAGGTGCTTATAGATGTGTGGCTGTGTATATGTGGGGGTAGAGATGCTTATAGGTGTGTGGCTGTATGTATGTGGGGGTAGAGGTGCTTATAGGTGTGTGGCTGTGTATATGTGGGGGTAGAGGTGCTTATAGGTGTGTGGCTGTATGTATGTGGGGGGTAGAGGTGCTTATAGATGTGTGGCTGTGTATATGTGGGGGTAGAGGTGCTTATAGGTGTGTGGCTGTGTGTATGTGGGGGTAGAGGTGCTTATAGGTGTGTGGCTGTGTATATGTGGGGGTAGAGGTGCTTATAGGTGTGTGGCTGTATGTATGTGGGGGTAGAGGTGCTTATAGGTGTGTGGCTGTATGTATGTGGGCGGTAGAGGTGCTTATAGGTGTGTGGCTGTGTATATGTGGGGGTAGAGGTGCTTATAGGTGTGTGGCTGTATGTATGTGGGGGGTAGAGGTGCTTATAGATGTGTGGCTGTGTGTATGTGGGGGTAGAGGAGCTTATAGGTGTGTGGCTGTGTGTATGTGGGGGTAGAGGTGCTTATAGGTGTGTGGCTGTATATATGTGGGGGGTAGAGGGGGTTATAGGTGTGTGGCTGTGTGTATGTGGGGGTAGAGGGGCTTATAGGTGTGTGGCTGTGTGTATGTGGGGGGTAGAGGTGCTTATAGGTGTGTGGCTGTGCTGATGTATGTGGGGGTAGAGATACTTATAGATGTGTGGCTGCGTGTATGTGGTGGGTAGAGGAGCTTATAGGTGTGTGGCTGGGTGTATGTGGGGGTAGAGGGGCTTATAGGTGTGTGGCTGTATGTATGTGGGGGGTAGAGATGCTTATAGATGTGTGGCTGTGTGTATGTGGGGGTAGAGGTGCTTATAGGTGTGTGGCTGTGTGTATGTGGGGGGTAGAGGTGCTTATAGGTGTGTGGCTGTATGTATGTGGGGGGTAGAGGTGCTTATCGATGTGTGGCTGTGTGTATGTGGGGGTAGAGGAGCTTATAGGTGTGTGGCTGTGTGTATGTGGGGGTAGAGGTGCTTATAGGTGTGTGGCTGTATATATGTGGGGGGGGTAGAGGGGCTTATAGGTGTGTGGCTGTGTGTATGTGGGGGTAGAGGTGCTTATAGGTGTGTGGCTGTGTGTATGTGGGGGTAGAGGGGCTTATAGGTGTGTGGCTGTGTGTATGTGGGGGTAGAGGGCTTATAGGTGTGTGGCTGTATGTATGTGGGGGGTAGAGGGGCTTATAGGTGTGTGGCTGTGTGTATGTGGGGGTAGAGGGGCTTATAGGTGTGTGGCTGTATGTATGTGGGGGTAGAGGGGCTTATAGGTGTGTGGCTGTGTGTATGTGGGGGTAGAGGGGCTTATAGGTGTGTGGCTGTGTGTATGTGGGGGTAGAGGGGCTTATAGGTGTGTGGCTGTATGTATGTGGGGGTAGAGGGGCTTATAGGTGTGTGGCTGTGTGTATGTGGGGGTAGAGGGGCTTATAGGTGTGTGGCTGTGTGTATGTGGGGGTAGAGGGGCTTATAGGTGTGTGGCTGTATGTATGTGGCTGTGTTCATCACTCATGCTATGTATGGATTATATGAATAGAGGGAGGCGGAGGGGTCGCTCGAAGATTCACACTGACATATTGGAGGCCGTAACGCATCATCCAGATATGTAGGGTTTGCTGGTATATCTCCAATGAACCATTGAATTATGTTGACCTCAATCTGGGGCTTATCAAAAAAGGAAAGTGTTTCCCAGTGCATCCTCCTAGCTTCAATACTCAAGGATTTTCTATATGCAATGACCTGGATTTGACAAGTTGTTACACTTTACATGAATGTTACTGAAAAATAACAAGAACGTCAACATTCCTAAACTCAATAACACCAATACAACAGAAAAAAACTGACAAAGGAAGTAGTTGATTGCACTTTACATACAGTGGATATAGTGGAGCAAAGGAAGTAGTTGATTGCACTTTACATACAGTGGATATAGTGGAGCAAAGGAAGTAGTTGATTGCACTTTACATACAGTGGATATAGTGGAGCAAAGGAAGTAGTTGATTGCACTTTACATACAGTGGATATAGTGGAGCAATGGAAGTAGTTATGTAGGGTGTTGACTACCATTACTCATATTGCCTTACATGAACGTACATAAATTGAATCATCATCATGGAATGGAACTTTCCAGAACAAATACTCTGATGCTTAGCGCTGTAATGTAACATATATAGATCATTTCGATGTAGTTTTATTACTGTGTTATAACTGGTATAGTAATGTGACCCTAGATTTGACCTTTGACCCTCCAGGTGATGGATAACACAGAGATCCACGTGGTGCCCAACATTTTGATGCTGGTGGGCTTGATAACCATCGGGATCAACCTTTTTGCTGGGCGGGTGTGTCAGGACTCCCTGGACTCTGCCCGGTTCCCCCCCTGGAAGCCCTTCCTGCTGCCCTGGTATGGCCTGGCCTGGATGGTGTGTGTCTGGTTGCTGTCTGCTGTGGTGCTCAGCTATGCCCTGCAGGGACACCTCGAGGAGTCCCTCAAGGTAAGAGCCTCTGGGCTGGGGATGAAGAAGAATGAGACAGTGAATGCAACTGAATAACACTTAGACCCCATCTCAAGTAGTCTTTATGTGATTCCCCGCATCCTATCTCCTCGCCTGCGTCACATCTGTATTGGAGGACAAGGACAAGCCCCTCCCCCCCAGATCTTCTTCTCCAATGTGTTTTGAGAAGAAGGCGAGGATATAGGAACTGAGGAATCCAGGAAAGATTAATTGAGAACAAGCCTTGGCTCCCATGAGTACTTCCGGATCTCTTTTATGACATAATCTCTGTCCAATCCCAGGTGGGCCTGAGGAACGGTATCCGGTTCTACCGGGACACAGATGTCCCGGGCCGCTGCTTCCAGAAGGAGACCATCGACAGGCTGCAAATGGAACTGCGTTGCTGCGGCAACACCAACTACAGGGACTGGTTCGAGGTGCAGTGGATCAGCAACAGATACCTGGACTTCACCTCTAAAGAAGTCAAAGAGTGAGAGAGAGGGGGATGGAGGGGGGAGGAGGAGAGGGAGAGAGAGGGGGTGGAGAGGAGAAGTGAAGTTTAGCCCACAAACCACCGTTCTCTGACTTGTCTGAGGTGATGATGACTCACATGAGATTTCTATACATCATGTCTCATAAATGTGTCATCCATCATTAAAGCCAGTGTCATTTATGTAAGGTAACATTTTACAATGGAAACACTCAATCAAACCGTTACCTATCTCCTCTCCAGTCGTGTACGTAGCAACGTGGACGGTCGTTACCTGATGGATGGAGTCCCGTTCAGCTGCTGTAACCCCGGCTCCCCTCGGCCCTGTCTCCAGAACCACCTGACTGACAACACTGCCCACTACAACTATGAGCACCAGAGTGAGGAGCTGAACCTATACAACCGCGGCTGCAGACAGGCGCTGGTCGACTACTACATGGGCCTCATGAACACCATCGGCCCCGGGATACTGTCGGTCATCTCCTTGCAGGTATACACATGCACATGCACAAGCACAGACAAAATATGAACATTGACTCTTGCCCTGTAGTGTGGTGATGGTAGTTTTCAGTGGTGATTTTTTTACCATCAACCTCTGCCCCTGTGATAAGGTGGCTTTAGATATACATTTTGTAACCATGGCTTTGACCCCCTGTGACATCATCTCCACAGATGTCAGTGTTGGTGAGTCTGCGGTACCTGCAGACGTCTCTGGACGGCGTGGACCCGGAGAACCCCGAAGCTGACAGTGAGGGCTACATCCTGGCAAAGGGGGTGAAAGAAACCATGATGGATGTCAAGAACACCATGTTCACACTGCTCCAGTTCGGACAGGTAGTGTACTACAGTACCCACAATGCTATGTGAAACATACCAGGGGTGTGTTCAGGGATGTGGAACGCTCTAAACGTTTCAGATAGGGGAATGAATAGAGCTGACCTTTTTAAAACGCAAATACACTACAAATGTGTATTTCCTACTGTGCTAGACAATTCTCAGCAACAAAAGCGTTATTCAAATTAAGATCCTACATCTGTATATGTTCAACACAAAACATGTATATTTTAACCGTCTGTAACAACACATCCTCCTGATCAGACCCTGGTTTAGCTTGATGTACCACAGTACCCACAATGCCTTGTGTAATACATTTGAAGTTAACCTAATGGTGTCCCGTCTCTTTATCAAAACAGGTGGAAGCAGGTGATGAGGCAGAAGCAGGGGCGGACGGCGAGAAGGCAGACACGTCCAGCTAGATGAAATATAATATTTAACCATATATGGGTTTGAGACAGGGAGGGAGGCATCTTAGTTCTGTGACCTCATGGTGGTCTAGCCTGTGACCAGGCTAATGGTGGGCTAGCTAGAGCTCTTTGTTGGCTTTGACACATGCACTGAACTTTTTGTCTTGATTTATACTGCAACAATGTACGAGCACTAAAATACATAAGGAATCTTATCTTATCATGCTCTGCACAGACAAGACAATATCTAACAATGCAGAGGATTTTTAACCTGACAAAATTTGGAATGATAATCTTTGAGTCAAGAACAAAACATGAAAGTCAAGAAGACACTGGAAGGGACCGAAGAACACACACATTCACAAAATAATTCACACACACATTTGATAAATACTCAAAAAGAGTACTCACATACTCGTACAGGAGTAAATGAAAACACACACACTTTGAAGTACACTAATGTTCTGATGATCTTCGATTCAGATCTGACTAAATCTAAAGCACACAGTTAACGTAATAATACAAACACTCACCCTGTGTGAAGAAGCCTACAGTCAATTGAATACTGAAATGGCTATAGAGTTTGTTAAGGCACTGCTAAGTAACGTGTCAAAATGATGTGAAGTTGGCATCAGGCATTTAATATATTAAAGTTAGTTGCTTTTAATGGATTTGCGGAGTTGAGTCCTTTTGTACTATATAGACATACAACTGAGTTGGGTTATGTCAGTTCACCCAGAGGTATAGGAGAATGTGTGTGTAATGACAACGTGATGCTAGTGATACTGTAGGTCTGACAGTATGGAGCGGAGTGACTGTACAATGTAATCTGGGCTGCTAGGTATACTCTGACACATCTCATAACACCTCCGTAATCCAAACATAGCTAATCCTTAGGCTCCTGTTACAGCAGTTCTCTGCACAGCAACAGGAACACTGAGAGAGATGGAGTAAAAACATACCTTAACAATGGACAGGGTTTGGAGAAAGGTCACGTCGAAGTGTGATCATGTAAAAAGTTGTAATTGACATTTTTCATTATGTTTTGACCAACAACAACACATGTTGAGCGCATTATTAACGCACATATAGCCAACATATTTGTAACCTTTTATTTGCTGTTTATTTTGTTCCTTTGTCAATTGGTTCATACACTGTGTTTTACGACAATGTTTACAACATGTCATCCTTTGATAAGTAGAACGTTCATAGATAGTAGCCTACCGACTTTTACACCAGATTTCCACCAGGGTTCGCCATTTCATTACATCTGAAAGTGCATCGAACCCCCATCCTATTGAATTGACCATTTCGAGGCCTACTACTGTACCCGAAATTGGTTACAGTATATCTTGATCAATCTTGATGTATAGGCTACAAGCAGCTGAATAAGTTAATTGTAATAGAAACATTGTAACAAGCAAAATACCACAGAGTGCGCACAAAGTAGTATTTACATATTCCCAACATCTAAATCCACCTACTCATTTGTCTTTGAGAGGCTTTGTTTTATGGAAAAATACTCACTGGTAAAGGTGGTGATGATTATGCCGAGTGAGCGTTCAGAAATTCCGGTGTGGCTTTGCAATGTGCTCACCACCAGACTAGTATTCTGCCAGCAGCACAAATTACGTAACGTTCGTATGGTAATGACGAAAGTTTAAAAAATAAACGCAGGCATTTCAAAATCTAGATAACTAATTCAAAACATATTGAATTTTAATAAATGTACACTTTTATTGTGCCAACAAGAAAAGGCAATAATTAATTTATGAAAAAATAAAATAATAATATGGGTTTAATGACTATTATTTTGGGACCAACAATGTTGACACAGGTATGTTGAAAATATTGGGCTGTAGAGAGATATTTTCTACCTGCCTCAGGTAAAGGGGGTGAAAAATACTCAGTAGGGTCTCTACTACTACTAACCAAATATGTATAGTTTTGCTGAGACGGATTGAAAAGATCTCTACAAGCCTATATGTATCCCATGCACAGTCTAATACAGTGTATTGCATTGTGAGCTATGGAGAGTGGAAAACAAAGTGTTGCTGAATATGCGCGACACAGTTCCCCTGAAAAACAAACTATTTGGTTAGTAAAGACCCTACTGAGTATTTCCCACCCCAGTTTATGAGACAGGTAGTACAGGTTCTCTCTACAACCCAATAAGTATCCTATGTACAGTGTATTGTACGTAAGTGATTGGAGTGGGTAAGCTGGAGTAAGGAGTCATCAGCACACTATATTAAACCTGTTGCCCAGCATAATAGACCAATTGAAGTTTTGCAGAGTTATTGAGTAATTCCAATAACATACAGTGAATTCGTAAAGTATTAAGACCCCTTAACTTTTTCCACATTTTGTTACCTTACAGCCTTACTCTATAATTGATTCAATTGTCGTCCCCCCCCCCTCCATCAATCTACACACAATATCCCATAATGACAAAGGTTTAGAAATGTTGTCTAATTTATTTTTAAAAAGTGAAACTGAAATATCACATTTACATATGTATTCGGACCCTTTACTCAGTACTTTGTTGAAGCACCTTTTGCAGCGATTACAGCCTCGAGTCTTCTTGGGTATGACGCTACAAGCTTGGCACACCTGTATTGGGGAGTTTCTCCCATTCCTCTCTGCAGATCCTCTCAAGCTCTGTCAGGTTGGATGGGGAGCATTGCTGCACAGCTTATTCAGGTCTCTCCAGAGAAGTTCAATCTGGTTCAAGTACGGGCTGGGTCACTCAAGGAGACTCATTCAGAGACTTGTCTTGGCTGTGTGCTTACGGTCGTTTTCCTGTTGGAAGGTTAACCTTCACCTCAGTCTGAGATCCTAAGCGCTCTGGAGCAGGCTTTCATCTCTGTACTTTGCTCCGTTCATCTTTGCCTCGATTCTGACTCGTCTCTGCCACTGAAAAACATCCCCACCTCATGATGCTGCCACCACCATGCTTCACAGTAGGGATGGTGCCAGGTTTCATCCAGATGTGACACTTGGCATTCAGGAAAATAGTTCAATCTTGGTTTCATAAGACCAGAGAATCTTGTTTCTCATGGTCTGAGAGTCTTTAGGTGCCTTTTGGCAAACTCCAAGCAGGCTGTCATGTGCCTTTTACGGAGGAGTGGCTTCAGTCTGGCCACTCTACCATAAAGGCCTGATTGGTTTAGTGCTGTAGAGATGGTTGTCCTTCTGGAAGGTTCTCCCATCTCCACAGAGGAATTTTAGAACTCTGTCAGAGTGACCATCGGGTTTTTGGTCACCTCCCTGACCAAGGCCCTTCTCCCCCGATTGCTCAGTTTGTCTGGGCGGCCAGCTCTAGAAAGAGTCTTGGTGGTTCCAAACTTCTTCCATTTAAGAATAATGGAGGCCACTGTGTTCTTGGGGACCTTCAATGCTGCAGACATCTTTTGGTACCTTTCCCCAGATCTGTGCCTCGACACAATCCTGTCTTGGACCTCTACAGACAATTCCTTCGACCTCATGGCTTGGTTTTTGCTCTGACAATCACTGTCAACAGTGGGACCTTACATAGACAGGTGTGTGCCTTTACAAATCATGTCCATTCAATTGAATTGACCACAGCTGGATTCCAATCAAGTTGTAGAAACATCTCAAGGATAATCAATGGAAACAGGATGCACCTGAGCTTAATTTTGAGTCTGAATACTTATGTATTCTGTTTTTGCCTCGTCATTATGGGGTATTGTGTGTAGATTAGAATAAAGCTGGAAAGTAACAACATGTTGAAAAATTCAACCTACACATACCACTATTTGTGTAAACTTTCAAAATAAATTCTGTCATAAATAATACAATATTAAAAAAATGGAATATGTCAAATGATCAATATTCTTTTTCAAAGGTGGTCACTGTGAAAAACAGTTCTACTGCACTAGATATTCCCAAAGTTTAGCATGTCTTTGCAGGGTGACTCTTATTTTTTAAAAATAAATCTGCGATCATGCCAGTTTTAATGTCCTGCTGCTATGAGAACAGTCATCACCACCAGCACTAACGGAAAAAGTGAAATAGAGGAAGAAAGAGAACAGGGGAACAGAAATGTCAAACCACTTGATTTAACGCAAGATGGATTCTCTTTTTCACTTTTTAGTAAAATTGCTCTAATGTAGGATATATTTGATTTATATTCATATAGAAGTTTGTCAATTCTTTGTGCGACACCATGGACTCCAACATAATGGCATCTCTACAAGAATTCATGGAGAGTGCGTTGGTGACTTGGGTATGTCTGAAAGCTTATTTAAATCACTTTAAGATTCTACAGTAGTAGGCCTAGATATACATGATGATGAATAGTCTTTAATAAAACATGCTTTTATGGAGTATCATCACATTAAAATCCTGTACATAAACAACCTGTAAATAAGATTTTTTTCTCACATGAGATCATGCCATTTTATGAATCATTTATTGCTCTTTATTTACAGGAGTTATAAACAAACATGATTGAGTTGAACTTGAATCAGATGCAAATGCTTGTCAAGACAATTGTCACATGAAAAGGACAGCAAACAACACTTAGTTCTCTAACTTCTCCTTTTCACAGCTTCCTATAGCCTGGCTCTTAGAATGTCTCTTGTTGTTTTTCCTTAAAGCTGTCACTTCCTATTCCCTGGCTCTTAGAATGTCTCTTGTTGTTTTTCCTTATAGCTGTCACTTCCTATACCCTGGCTCTTAGAATGTCTCTTGTTGTTTTTCCTTATAGCTGTCACTTCCTATACCCTGGCTCTTAGAATGTCTCTTGTTGTTTTTCCTTATAGCTGTCACTTCCTATACCCTGGCTCTTAGAATGTCTCTTGTTGTTTTTCCTTATAGCTGTCACTTCCTATACCCTGGCTCTTAGAATGTCTCTTGTTGTTTTTCCTTATAGCTGTCACTTCCTATTCCCTGGCTCTTAGAATGTCTCTTGTTGTTTTTCCTTATAGCTGTCAATTCCTATACCCTGGCTCTTAGAATGTCTCTTGTTGTTTTTCCTTATAGCTGTCACTTCCTATACCCTGGCTCTTAGAATGTCTCTTGTTGTTTTTCCTTATAGCTGTCACTTCCTATACACTGGCTCTTAGAATGTCTCTTGTTGTTTTTCCTTATAGCTGTCACTTCCTATACCCTGGCTCTTAGAATGTCTCTTGTTGTTTTTCCTTATAGCTGTCACTTCCTATTCCCTGGCTCTTAGAATGTCTCTTGTTGTTTTTCCTTATAGCTGTCACTTCCTATACCCTGGCTCTTAGAATGTCTCTTGTTGTTTTTCCTTATAGCTGTCACTTCCTATTCCCTGGCTCTTAGAATGTCTCTTGTTGTTTTTCCTTATAGCTGTCACTTCCTATACCCTGGCTCTTAGAATGTCTCTTGTTGTTTTTCCTTATAGAGGTCACTTCCTATTCCCTTTCCTGTTTTTTTTCTCAGTAAAATATGACCATCTCTGCTTTCATTGATCTACACCACAGATTCTAGATAACAGTTTTCTATATTAGCAGCGAAACCCCCTTATTTATTTTATTTAACCTTTATTTAACTAGGCAAGTCAGTTAAGAACAAATTCTTATTTATAATGACGGCCTAGCCCAGCCAAACCCTAATCCGGCATGGTTCACATTGAAAGGTCATTTAAGATTGAGCCAATGTATGCAGCGTTTACCGTGAATGCAGTATCCGCGATTGCGGGAACATTGCCTTTAATTGTCAATCGCGCTATAAAGAGGATCTTCAGCTCTAGCGATTGAATTGAGCTCTTAGTAGGATCCATCCTCCCTCAGGTACAGCTCTTTGATGGTGTAGTGGACAGGGATGACAATGTCATGCTCTACAACCAGTACATGGACGTGGAGTACAAGTCCCAGAATTCCCATGACCGCTACCTGAGGCTGACCAATGGGATCTTTCTCAATGAGGTCATGAGGATCATGTAAGTTCACACTTTTGCAGAGGCTTCAAATGTTATGGCTAAATGAATGTGTATTCAATTAAATACATTTTATTTTTACTGTCTGTCTGTCTGTCTGTCTGTCTGTCTGTCTGTCTGTCTGTCTGTCTGTCTGTCTGTCTGTCTGTCTGTCTGTCTGTCTGTCTGTCTGTCTGTCATTCCCAGAGACCCCAACCCGAAGCTGGAGCATTTGTACCGCAGTGGAAGAGACGACCAGATTCTCAGAGTCCAGAACTTCTCCATCCTCAACCGACACCTCAGGGCCTTCTACCAGGTATTGTTATTTGTGTCGTGTTTGATACACAATCATGTCTTAGTCAGAGCAATTTACTGTACAAGGTCCAGACTTAAGCCAAGGGAGACATCCAGTCATATCTCTGAGAAATTAACTTAAGTCTGATACAATGCATTAAACACACAAAAACATGAGTCTTCGCTGTTTCAGTTCCTGCTTTTTTAAAAAGTCATTCAAACCCTCTGAACAGTTGATCATCATGGGAGGGACACCAGTGAGTTTCAAGGAATATTCAAGGAATATTCAGAAATATTTTGGATACAATTTATTGACAGGACTGTTTGTCATGACAAGAATTCTGTCATGTCTGGTGGTCCTACTATGTAATTTTATTTCTTGTGGTTTCACTTTTTGCTTTGTGTTGTGGAACCTTAAAATACCATCAGCACGTGGTCACTCAGCCTAATTTCTCTCTACCAGGGCTTGTGTCTGAGAACCAAATATAGCCATTGTACTACATAGAACAGACGTGAACAAGTAGCCCTACTTTCCCCACTAACGTCGTCTGTGTTTGTATTTTAATCTGAATTGGCCAACAGGATGCAGTGGAATATGCTCAAACCCTGTCATTCTGTCTATAGGAAGACCTACAGCAGCTGATTCTGATGCCTCTTCCAAACACTGCCATTTTGGGGCAAGACCCCTTAACAGGTAAAAAGAGCCTGTTAAAAGAACAGTATCTCTGATTGGCCTTCTATGTTGTCTATGAGAGTGTGATGGAACAAGATAGTCATAAGAGCTGTAACTTGCAGAGGCAGCAGTGGAGGAGTTGAGGAGATTGCTACTGCTTTTACTGGGATGTGCGATACAGGTGATGTCTCTCTCACACACACACACACACACACACACACACACACACACACACACACACACACACACACACACACACACACACACACACACACACACACACACACACACACACACACACACACACACACACACACACACACTGCAATTGTAACTTTACCAACCTTACTGACTACTCATTGTTGGTCAGCAACAGTGTGAGAGGAAGGAAACTTTCATACAGCAAATCCAGTCGCTGGACATCGAGACTCAAACTTCCATTGCCAACTGTATCCAGGAGGTCGGTTCAGTTCCCTACTCATCTACCCATATCCACCATTAACGTTCACCACAAGTTTGCCATTTTGTCCCGGAATGCTCAGTCAAATACCGTTATTACCATAGAGAGGTAAGAAACTGTTGCTCCTGCAGGTGACCCAGGACCCCAGAGTGGTGCTGCCTCTGCAGTGGGAGGAGCTGGGAGGGCTGGAGGAGGTGGAGCTACAGGTGCTGTTTGGCTCCATGGCCAGACAGATCCAAGGCCTGCTGGCACAGAGAGACACACACCTGGAGGTACACACACATACTCACAAATAATGTCCAGAACAACAGAAGAGGAATTTAATTACAAACCAGGCCTTTCAGACATTCAGCCTCTTATAGGAGAGTGTATTCCCAGTTAAAGCATCACTGTGTCAAACTCGATTTAAAAGGCTCTAAGTGTTTCTCCCCCCTCAGAGGATAGCAGAGTTGTGTTGGACAAGCGAGGTCCAGCAGGTTGAGTCTCTCATGGCGCTTCCAGGTGGTCATACTGAGGAGCTGCCCCAGAGTCTGGCTGTCCAGCTCGCAGACAGCAGGGCCAAACTACGATTCCTCAAACAAGAACTGTAAGACGTGTGTGTGTGTGTGTGTGTGTGTGTGTGTGTGTGTGTGTGTGTGTGTGTGTGTGTGTGTGTGTGTGTGTGTGTGCCTGTGTGTGAGACGGTCATGTCCTTGTGTGCATCAAAAAGGTTGGAGGAAGACATTTCTTTGAGACATGTCTGGTAACTGTTAGAACTATGTTGTCCATTTCTAGGGAAGACAAAGGCAAGTTTGTGTGTGTGTTAAAGGTTTTTAAATTGGAAGAGGACTATTTTGTAATAGATGTCTGTGGTTTAGTAGCACAATACTATCGAAATAATGACATTGGTTTCTATAGGGAAGACAAAGGAGATCAACTATTGGATTACAAGCAGGAAGTTCAAACTATGGAGGAGCAATTGAAGAAACTTCAGAAAGAGGTAAGATTTTCTGTAGCAGCACTACCAGTAACTGTACCGGAACTTTACACAACTTTTGTCCTCCTATGAAATCACCTCCATCTTGTGTGTGTTGGGCAGAACCGCAGTCTTCAGGGTGAGGTGCGGGGAATGCGTGCGTTGCGTGACGAGCTGGACTGTCTTCGTGACCGTGCAGGCAGAGCTGAGCAGCTGCAGACAGAACTACAGAGCTGCACTCATAGACTACGCAGCCTGGAGGTCACTCGCACACAACTGAAGGTATCGGCACCAATACACTACACACTGTTTAGTACACAGAGACACTACTGAAGGCATCTCCACTAATACACTACACACTGTTTAGTACACAGAGACACTACTGAAGGCATCTCCACTAATACACTACACACTGTTTAGTACACAGAGACACTACTGAAGGCATCTCCACTAATACACTACACACTGTTTAGTACACAGAGACACTACTGAAGGCATCTCCACTAATACACTACACACTGTTTAGTACACAGAGACACTACTGAAGGCATCTCCACTAATACACTACACACTGTTTAGTACACAGAGACACTACTGAAGGCATCTCCACTAATACACTACACACTGTTTAGTACACAGAGACACTACTGAAGATATCTCCACTAATACACTACACACTGTTTAGTACACAGAGACACTACTGAAGGCATCTCCACTAATACACTACACACTGTTTAGTACACAGAGACACTACTGAAGGCATCTCCACTAATACACTACACACTGTTTAGTACACAGAGACACTACTGAAGGCATCTCCACTAATACACTACACACTGTTTAGTACACAGAGACACTACTGAAGGCATCTCCACTAATACACTACACACTGTTTAGTACACAGAGACACTACTGAAGGCATCTCCACTAATACACTACACACTGGTTAGTACACAGAGACACTACTGAAGGCATCTCCACCAATACACTACACACTGGTTAGTACACAGAGACACTACTGAAGGCATCTCCACTAATACACTACACACTGGTTAGTACACAGAGACACAACTGAAGATATCTCCACTAATACACTACACACTGTTTAGTACACAGAGACACTACTGAAGGCATCTCCACCAATACACTACACACTGGTTAGTACACAGAGACACTACTGAAGGCATCTCCACTAATACACTACACACTGTTTAGTACACAGAGACACTACTGAAGGCATCTCCACTAATACACTACACACTGGTTAGTACACAGAGACACTACTGAAGATATCTCCACTAATACACTACACACTGGTTAGTACACAGAGACACTACTGAAGGCATCTCCACTAATACACTACACACTGTTTAGTACACAGAGACACTACTGAAGATATCTCCACTAATACACTACACACTGTTTAGTACACAGAGACACAACTGAAGATATCTCCACTAATACACTACACACTGTTTAGTACACAGAGACACTACTGAAGGCATCTCCACTAATACACTGGTGACAGGTGATATTCCTGTTTGAGGAGCATGCTCTCACTGTCTGACAGGTGATATTCCTGTTTGAGGAGCATGCTCTCGCTTCCCGACAAGTGATATTCCTTTTTGAGGAGCATGCTCTCGCTGCCCGACAGGTGATATTCCTGTTTGAGGAGCATGCTCTCGCTTCCCGACAGGTGATATTCCTGTTAGAGGAGCATGCTCTCAATGTCTGGCAGGTGATATTCCTGTTTGAGGAGCATGCTCTCACTGTCTGACAGGTGATATTCCTGTTTGAGGAGCATGCTCTCGCTGCCCGACAGGTGATATTCCTGTTTGAGGAGCATGCTCTCGCTTCCCGACAGGTGATATTCCTGTTTGAGGAGCATGCTCTCGCTGCCCGACAGGTGATATTCCTGTTTGAGGAGCATGCTCTCGCTGCCCGACAGGTGATATTCCTGTTTGAGGAGCATGCTCTCGCTGCCCAACAGGTGATATTCCTGTTTGAGGAGCATGCTCTCACTGTCTGACAGGTGATATTCCTGTTTGAGGAGCATGCTCTCGCTGCCCGACAGGTGATATTCCTGTTTGAGGAGCATGCTCTTGCTGCCCAACAGGTGATATTCCTGTTTGAGGAGCATGCTCTCACTGTCTGACAGGTGATATTCCTGTTTGAGGAACATGCTCTCGCTGCCCGACAGGTGATATTCCTGTTTGAGGAGCATGCTCTTGCTGCCTGACAGGTGATATTCCTGTTTGAGGAGCATGCTCTCGCTGCCCGACAGGTGATGGAGCGCTTATGGAGCGCTGAGTACAAGGCCTTTAGGACCTGATGGAGGGACAATAGAGCTCTGATTACCAGTCCATTAGGACCTGATGGAGGGACAATAGAGCTCTGATTACCAGGCCATTAGGACCTGATGGAGGGACAATAGAGCTCTGATTACCAGGCCATTAGGACCTGATGGAGGGACAATAGAGCCCTGATTACCAGTCCATTAGGACCTGATGGAGGGACAATAGAGCTCTGATTACCAGGCCATTAGGACCTGATGGAGGGGCAATATAGAGCCCTGAGTACCAGGCCATTATGACCTGATGGAGGGACAATAGTCCCCTGAATACCAGGCCATTACGACCTGATGGAGCGCTGAGTACCAGGCTGTTAGGACCTGATGTTCCCCTCTCTACAATATGTCTCTCTGTCTTTGTCTCTCTCTCTGTCTCTGTTCCTGTCTCTGTCTCTATCCCCTGTCCCTGTCTCTGTCTCCATGCCCGTCTCTCTCTGTGTCTCTGTCTTTGTCTCTCTCTCTCTGTGTCCATCCCCTGTCTCTCTCTGTGTCTCTGTCCTCTGTCCCTGTGTGGAACCCCCTGTAGGAGCAGCAGCAGTTGTGTGTGGCGCTGCAGGAGACCCGAGTCCTGCTGGAGGAGCAGCTGGCAGACACACGGCAACGCTGCTCCAGCCTACGGGAGCTGGAGAGGGACAATCTGCTGCTGCGACAGAGACTCATAGACCTGGAAGGGGTAGGTAATGGTGGTAATGTGTATGTGGTAATGTGTGTGTGTGTGTTAACCAAACATGTTTGTGAATCACAAGTAAGGAATTTGGCATCTGCTGGTTGGGCTCACAAAGACATTTCCCTAATTTGCTGGTGTGTGTGTGTGTGTGTGTGTGTGTGTGTGTAGGAGCAGGACACTGAGAGGCAGAGGGTCGATGAGCTGTTAGAGATGAACATGGGCCTGGAGGCGGAGCTTAGACATGTGCTTAGACACAACAACAACAATACAGGCACGATGACAGCTGCTCGACATTTCCACCAATCAGAGGTGGAGTCTGACGAGGAGGCTGGGCTAAGAGAGGAGCTAAGAGAAGATATTGGTCAGTCAGTCTGCCTGTCTGTTGTGTCTTTTCAGTTAATTTTTTTTATTATTGTCAACTACCCCTCCCCTCTAATTCAAATTGAAATTAACTTTAATGGCATGAATGGGTACCACTGTTGCCAAAGCAATGCAATTATATATCTCTCCCCCCCTGTCAGATCTGAAGCCTCTGAGTGTGGAGGTGGGTGAGGCGTCATCACTGAGACTTCTGGGAGCTGAAAATGAGAATGCCGAGCTGAGGAGACGTCTGGAGGACCTGCAGTCTGAACAGGAGGTCAGGGGTCAGAGGGTAAGTGTCAATCAATCAATAAAAATAGAATAAGTCTAGAGTAAACCTCCAGAGAGCAGGCAAAGGCAACAGTAGCAAGGAAAATTAACCTTGAGAAGAATGAGACACTACACAGGGAACCTTTTGGCTTGCCAAGTACATGTATTAGTGTCCAGGCTAAGGGTACTGCTATTGGAGGATCCAACTGTCTGCTATATTTTGCAGCAAGCTGATTTGCCGGAGGTGAGGGAGGAGCTGGCCTGTCTGGAGACAGAACATCAGAATACACTAAGAGAGGTGAGCTGATGTGACCGACTAGGTTTGGACAAGTCTGTGTTAAACCTCTGAGCTAAAGCCGAGGAGGCAAACAAATTCTTCAGGTCTAAGAGAACGTTACTCATCACGGGGGTGTGGTTCACTAAACCGTTATACTGACATGTATCTAGATGTGTCCTCACTGTGTTGTCTGACATGTATCTAGATGTGTCCTCACTGTGTTGTCTGACATGTATCTAGATGTGACCTCCTTGTGTTGTCTGACATGTATCTAGATGTGTCCTCACTGTGTTGTCTGACATGTATCTAGATGTGTCCTCACTGTGTTGTCTGACATGTATCTAGATGTGACCTCACTGTGTTGTCTGACATGTATCTAGATGTGACCTCACTGTGTTGTCTGACATGTATCTAGATGTGACCTCACTGTGTTGTCTGACATGTATCTAGATGTGACCTCACTGTGTTGTCTGACATGTATCTAGATGTGACCTCACTGTGTTGTCTGACATGTATCTAGATGTGACCTCACTGTGTTGTCTGTATCTAGATGTGACCTCACTGTGTTGTCTGATGTATCTAGATGTGACCTCACTGTGTTGTCTGACATGTATCTAGATGTGACCTCACTGTGTTGTCTGACATGTATCTAGATGTGACCTCACTGTGTTGTCTGACATGTATCTAGATGTGACCTCACTGTGTTGTCTGACATGTATCTAGATGTGTCCTCACTGTGTTGTCTGACATGTATCTAGATGTGACCTCACTGTGTTGTCTGACATGTATCTAGATGTGTCCTCACTGTGTTGTCTGACATGTATCTAGATGTGACCTCACTGTGTTGTCTGACATGTATCTAGATGTGACCTCACTGTGTTGTCTGACATGTATCTAGATGTGACCTCACTGTGTTGTCTGACATGTATCTAGATGTGACCTCACTGTGTTGTCTGACATGTATCTAGATGTGTCCTCACTGTGTTGTCTGACATGTATCTAGATGTGACCTCACTGTGTTGTCTGACATGTATCTAGATGTGACCTCACTGTGTTGTCTGACATGTATCTAGATGTGACCTCACTGTGTTGTCTGACATGTATCTAGATGTGACCTCACTGTGTTGTCTGACATGTATCTAGATGTGACCTCACTGTGTTGTCTGACATGTATCTAGATGTGACCTCACTGTGTTGTCTGACATGTATCTAGATGTGACCTCACTGTGTTGTCTGACATGTATCTAGATGTGACCTCACTGTGTTGTCTGACATGTATCTAGATGTGTCCTCACTGTGTTGTCTGACATGTATCTAGATGTGACCTCACTGTGTTGTCTGACATGTATCTAGATGTGACCTCACTGTGTTGTCTGACATGTATCTAGATGTGTCCTCCTTGTGTTGTCTGACATGTATCTAGATGTGACCTCACTGTGTTGTCTGACATGTATCTAGATGTGTCCTCACTGTGTTGTCTGACATGTATCTAGATGTGTCCTCCTTGTGTTGTCTGACATGTATCTAGATGTGACCTCACTGTGTTGTCTGACATGTATCTAGATGTGACCTCACTGTGTTGTCTGACATGTATCTAGATGTGACCTCACTGTGTTGTCTGACATGTATCTAGATGTGACCTCACTGTGTTGTCTGACATGTATCTAGATGTGTTGTCCTCACTCACATGTGTTGTCTGACATGTATCTAGATGTGTCCTCACTGTGTTGTCTGACATGTATCTAGATGTGACCTCACTGTGTTGTCTGACATGTATCTAGATGTGACCTCACTGTGTTGTCTGACATGTATCTAGATGTGACCTCACTGTGTTGTCTGACATGTATCTAGATGTGACCTCACTGTGTTGTCTGACATGTATCTAGATGTGACCTCACTGTGTGTGTCTGACATGTATCTAGATGTGACCTCACTGTGTTGTCTGACATGTATCTAGATGTGTCCTCACTGTGTCTAGATCTGTGTTGTCTGACATGTATCTAGATGTGACCTCACTGTGTTGTCTGACATGTATCTAGATGTGACCTCACTGTGTTGTCTGACATGTATCTAGATGTGACCTCACTGTGTTGTCTGACATGTATCTAGATGTGTCCTCCTTGTGTTGTCTGACATGTATCTAGATGTGACCTCACTGTGTTGTCTGACATGTATCTAGATGTGTCCTCTGACATGTATCTGTGTTGTCTGACATGTATCTAGATGTGTCCTCCTTGTGTTGTCTGACATGTATCTAGATGTGTCCTCACTGTGTTGTCTGACATGTATCTAGATGTGACCTCACTGTGTTGTCTGACATGTATCTAGATGTGACCTCACTGTGTTGTCTGACATGTATCTAGATGTGACCTCCTTGTGTTGTCTGACATGTATCTAGATGTGACCTCACTGTGTTGTCTGACATGTATCTAGATGTGACCTCACTGTGTTGTCTGACATGTATCTAGATGTGACCTCACTGTGTTGTCTGACATGTATCTAGATGTGACCTCACTGTGTTGTCTGACATGTATCTAGATGTGTCCTCACTGTGTTGTCTGACATGTATCTAGATGTGACCTCACTGTGTTGTCTGACATGTATCTAGATGTGACCTCACTGTGTTGTCTGACATGTATCTAGATGTGTCCTCCCTGTGTTGTCTGACATGTATCTAGATGTGACCTCACTGTGTTGTCTGACATGTATCTAGATGTGACCTCACTGTGTTGTCTGACATGTATCTAGATGTGTCCTCACTGTGTTGTCTGACATGTATCTAGATGTGACCTCACTGTGTTGTCTGACATGTATCTAGATGTGACCTCCTTGTGTTGTCTGACATGTATCTAGATGTGACCTCACTGTGTTGTCTGACATGTATCTAGATGTGACCTCACTGTGTTGTCTGACATGTATCTAGATGTGACCTCACTGTGTTGTCTGACATGTATCTAGATGTGACCTCACTGTGTTGTCTGACATGTATCTAGATGTGTCCTCACTGTGTTGTCTGACATGTATCTAGATGTGACCTCACTGTGTTGTCTGACATGTATCTAGATGTGACCTCACTGTGTTGTCTGACATGTATCTAGATGTGTCCTCACTGTGTTGTCTGACATGTATCTAGATGTGACCTCACTGTGTTGTCTGTGTTGTCTGACATGTATCTAGATGTGACCTCACTGTGTTGTCTGACATGTATCTAGATGTGACCTCACTGTGTTGTCTGACATGTATCTAGATGTGACCTCCTGTGTTGTCTGACATGTATCTAGATGTGACCTCACTGTGTTGTCTGACATGTATCTAGATGTGTCCTCACTGTGTTGTCTGACATGTATCTAGATGTGACCTCACTGTGTTGTCTGACATGTATCTAGATGTGACCTCCTTGTGTTGTCTGACATGTATCTAGATGTGACCTCCTCTGACATGTATCTAGATGTTGTGTTGTCTGACATGTATCTAGATGTGTCCTCCTTGTGTTGTCTGACATGTATCTAGATGTGTCCTCCTTGTGTTGTCTGACATGTATCTAGATGTGACCTCCTTGTGTTGTCTGACATGTATCTAGATGTGTCCTCCCTGTGTTGTCTGACATGTATCTAGATGTGTCCTCCTTGTGTTGTCTGACATGTATCTAGATGTGTCCTCCTTGTGTTGTCTGACATGTATCTAGATGTGTCCTCCATGTATCTAGATGTGTCTGTGTTGTCTGACATGTATCTAGATGTGTCCTCACTGTGTTGTCTGACATGTATCTAGATGTGACCTCACTGTGTTGTCTGACATGTATCTAGATGTGACCTCACTGTGTTGTCTGACATGTATCTAGATGTGACCTCACTGTGTTGTCTGACATGTATCTAGATGTGTCCTCACTGTGTTGTCTGACATGTATCTAGATGTGACCTCACTGTGTTGTCTGACATGTATCTAGATGTGACCTCACTGTGTTGTCTGACATGTATCTAGATGTGACCTCACTGTGTTGTCTGACATGTATCTAGATGTGACCTCACTGTGTTGTCTGACATGTATCTAGATGTGACCTCACTGTGTTGTCTGACATGTATCTAGATGTGACCTCACTGTGTTGTCTGACATGTATCTAGATGTGACCTCACTGTGTTGTCTGACATGTATCTAGATGTGTCCTCACTGTGTTGTCTGACATGTATCTAGATGTGTCCTCACTGTGTTGTCTGACATGTATCTAGATGTGACCTCACTGTGTTGTCTGACATGTATCTAGATGTGTCCTCCTTGTGTTGTCTGACATGTATCTAGATGTGTCCTCCTTGTGTTGTCTGACATGTATCTAGATGTGTCCTCCCTGTGTTGTCTGACATGTATCTAGATGTGTCCTCCTTGTGTTGTCTGACATGTATCTAGATGTGACCTCCTTGTGTTGTCTGACATGTATCTAGATGTGTCCTCCCTGTGTTGTCTGACATGTATCTAGATGTGTCCTCCTTGTGTTGTCTGACATGTATCTAGATGTGTCCTCCTTGTGTTGTCTGACATGTATCTAGATGTGTCCTCCTTGTGTTGTCTGACATGTATCTAGATGTGTCCTCACTGTGTTGTCTGACATGTATCTAGATGTGACCTCACTGTGTTGTCTGACATGTATCTAGATGTGACCTCACTGTGTCATCTGACATGTATCTAGATGTGACCTCACTGTGTTGTCTGACATGTATCTAGATGTGACCTCACTGTGTTGTCTGACATGTATCTAGATGTGACCTCACTGTGTTGTCTGACATGTATCTAGATGTGACCTCCTTGTGTTGTCTGACATGTATCTAGATGTGTCCTCCCTGTGTTGTCTGACATGTATCTAGATGTGACCTCACTGTGTTGTCTGACATGTATCTAGATGTGTCCTCCTCTAGATGTGTTTGTCTGACATGTATCTAGATGTGTCCTCCTTGTGTTGTCTGACATGTATCTAGATGTGTCCTCCTGTGTTGTCTGACATGTATCTAGATGTGACCTCCTGTGTTGTCTGACATGTATCTAGATGTGACCTCCTGTGTTGTCTGACATGTATCTAGATGTGTCCTCACTGTGTTGTCTGACATGTATCTAGATGTGACCTCACTGTGTTGTCTGACATGTATCTAGATGTGTCCTCCTTGTGTTGTCTGACATGTATCTAGATCTAGATGTGACCTCCTTGTGTTGTCTGACATGTATCTAGATGTGTCCTCCTGTGTTGTCTGACATGTATCTAGATGTGTCCTCCTTGTGTTGTCTGACATGTATCTAGATGTGTCCTCCTTGTGTTGTCTGACATGTATCTAGATGTGTCCTCCTGTGTTGTCTGACATGTATCTAGATGTGTCCTCCTGTGTTGTCTGACATGTATCTAGATGTGTCCTCACTGTGTTGTCTGACATGTATCTAGATGTGACCTCACTGTGTTGTCTGACATGTATCTAGATGTGTCCTCCTGTGTTGTCTGACATGTATCTAGATGTGACTGTGTTGTCTGACATGTATCTAGATGTGACTCACTGTGTTGTCTGACATGTATCTAGATGTGTCCTCCTTGTGTTGTCTGACATGTATCTAGATGTGTCCTCACTGTGTTGTCTGACATGTATCTAGATGTGACCTCACTGTGTTGTCTGACATGTATCTAGATGTGACCTCACTGTGTTGTCTGACATGTATCTAGATGTGACCTCACTGTGTTGTCTGACATGTATCTAGATGTGACCTCCTTGTGTTGTCTGACATGTATCTAGATGTGACCTCACTGTGTTGTCTGACATGTATCTAGATGTGTCCTCCTTGTGTTGTCTGACATGTATCTAGATGTGTCCTCCTCTGACATGTATCTAGATGTGTCCTCCCTGTGTTGTCTGACATGTATCTAGATGTGACCTCACTGTGTTGTCTGACATGTATCTAGATGTGTCCTCCTTGTGTTGTCTGACATGTATCTAGATGTGTCCTCCTGTGTTGTCTGACATGTATCTAGATGTGTCTCCTGTGTTGTCTGACATGTATCTAGATGTGACCTCACTGTGTTGTCTGACATGTATCTAGATGTGTCCTCCTTGTGTTGACATGTATCTAGATGTGACCTCACTGTGTTGTCTGATGTGTCCTCCTTGTGTTGTCTGACATGTATCTAGATGTGTCCTCCCTGTGTTGTCTGACATGTATCTAGATGTGTCCTCACTGTGTTGTCTGACATGTATCTAGATGTGTCCTCACTGTGTTGTCTGACATGTATCTAGATGTGTCCTCCTGTGTTGTCTGACATGTATCTAGATGTGTCCTCACTGTATCTAGATGTGTCCTCCTTGTGTTGTCTGACATGTATCTAGATGTGTCCTCCTTGTGTTGTCCATGTATCTAGATGTGTCCTCCTTGTGTTGTCTGACATGTATCTAGATGTGTCCTCCTGTGTTGTCTGACATGTATCTAGATGTGACCTCACTGTGTTGTCTGACATGTATCTAGATGTGTCCTCCTTGTGTTGTCTGACATGTATCTAGATGTGTCCTCCTTGTGTTGTCTGACATGTATCTAGATGTGACCTCACTGTGTTGTCTGACATGTATCTAGATGTGTCCTCCTTGTGTTGTCTGACATGTATCTAGATGTGTCCTCCTTGTGTTGTCTGACATGTATCTAGATGTGTCCTCCTTGTGTTGTCTGACATGTATCTAGATGTGTCCTCCCTGTGTTGTCTGACATGTATCTAGATGTGACCTCCTGTGTTGTCTGACATGTATCTAGATGTGACCTCCTTGTGTTGTCTGACATGTATCTAGATGTGACCTCACTGTGTTGTCTGACATGTATCTAGATGTGTCCTCCCTGTGTTGTCTGACATGTATCTAGATGTGTCCTCCCTGTGTTGTCTGACATGTATCTAGATGTGACCTCACTGTGTTGTCTGACATGTATCTAGATGTGTCCTCTGACTGTATCTAGTGTTGTCTGACATGTATCTAGATGTGTCCTCCTTGTGTTGTCTGACATGTATCTAGATGTGACCTCCTGTGTTGTCTGACATGTATCTAGATGTGTCCTCCTTGTGTTGTCTGACATGTATCTAGATGTGTCCTCACTGTGTTGTCTGACATGTATCTAGATGTGTCCTCCTGTGTTGTCTGACATGTATCTAGATGTGTCCTCCCTGTGTTGTCTGACATGTATCTAGATGTGTCCTCCTGTGTTGTCTGACATGTATCTAGATGTGTCCTCCTTGTGTTGTCTGACATGTATCTAGATGTGTCCTCCTTGTGTTGTCTGACATGTATCTAGATGTGTCCTCCTTGTGTTGTCTGACATGTATCTAGATGTGTCCTCCCTGTGTTGTCTGACATGTATCTAGATGTGTCCTCACTGTGTTGTCTGACATGTATCTAGATGTGTCCTCCTTGTGTTGTCTGACATGTATCTAGATGTGTCCTCCTGTGTTGTCTGACATGTATCTAGATGTGTCCTCACTGTGTTGTCTGACATGTATCTAGATGTGTCCTCCTTGTGTTGTCTGACATGTATCTAGATGTGACCTCACTGTGTTGTCTGACATGTATCTAGATGTGTCCTCCTTGTGTTGTCTGACATGTATCTAGATGTGTCCTCCTTGTGTTGTCTGACATGTATCTAGATGTGTCCTCCTGTGTTGTCTGACATGTATCTAGATGTGACCTCACTGTGTTGTCTGACATGTATCTAGATGTGACCTCACTGTGTTGTCTGACATGTATCTAGATGTGTCCTCACTGTGTTGTCTGACATGTATCTAGATGTGACCTCACTGTGTTGTCTGACATGTATCTAGATGTGTCCTCCTGTGTTGTCTGACATGTATCTAGATGTGTCCTCCCTGTGTTGTCTGACATGTATCTAGATGTGTCCTCCTGTGTTGTCTGACATGTATCTAGATGTGACCTCACTGTGTTGTCTGACATGTATCTAGATGTGTCCTCCCTGTGTTGTCTGACATGTATCTAGATGTGTCCTCCTGTGTTGTCTGACATGTATCTAGATGTGTCCTCCTTGTGTTGTCTGACATGTATCTAGATGTGTCCTCCTTGTGTTGTCTGACATGTATCTAGATGTGTCCTCCTTGTGTTGTCTGACATGTATCTAGATGTGTCCTCCTTGTGTTGTCTGACATGTATCTAGATGTGTCCTCACTGTGTTGTCTGACATGTATCTAGATGTGTCCTCCTTGTGTTGTCTGACATGTATCTAGATGTGTCCTCACTGTGTTGTCTGACATGTATCTAGATGTGACCTCACTGTGTTGTCTGACATGTATCTAGATGTGTCCTCCTTGTGTTGTCTGACATGTATCTAGATGTGACCTCACTGTGTTGTCTGACATGTATCTAGATGTGTCCTCCTTGTGTTGTCTGACATGTATCTAGATGTGTCCTCCTGTGTTGTCTGACATGTATCTAGATGTGTCCTCACTGTGTTGTCTGACATGTATCTAGATGTGACCTCACTGTGTTGTCTGACATGTATCTAGATGTGACCTCACTGTGTTGTCTGACATGTATCTAGATGTGTCCTCACTGTGTTGTCTGACATGTATCTAGATGTGACCTCACTGTGTTGTCTGACATGTATCTAGATGTGACCTCACTGTGTTGTCTGACATGTATCTAGATGTGTCCTCCTTGTGTTGTCTGACATGTATCTAGATGTGTCCTCACTGTGTTGTCTGACATGTATCTAGATGTGTCCTCCCTGTGTTGTCTGACATGTATCTAGATGTGACCTCACTGTGTTGTCTGACATGTATCTAGATGTGTCCTCCCTGTGTTGTCTGACATGTATCTAGATGTGTCCTCCCTGTGTTGTCTGACATGTATCTAGATGTGTCCTCCTGTGTTGTCTGACATGTATCTAGATGTGTCCTCCTGTGTTGTCTGACATGTATCTAGATGTGTCCTCCTTGTGTTGTCTGACATGTATCTAGATGTGTCCTCCTTGTGTTGTCTGACATGTATCTAGATGTGTCCTCCTTGTGTTGTCTGACATGTATCTAGATGTGTCCTCACTGTGTTGTCTGACATGTATCTAGATGTGTCCTCCTTGTGTTGTCTGACATGTATCTAGATGTGTCCTCCTTGTGTTGTCTGACATGTATCTAGATGTGTCCTCCTTGTGTTGTCTGACATGTATCTAGATGTGACCTCACTGTGTTGTCTGACATGTATCTAGATGTGTCCTCCTTGTGTTGTCTGACATGTATCTAGATGTGTCCTCCTGTGTTGTCTGACATGTATCTAGATGTGACCTCACTGTGTTGTCTGACATGTATCTAGATGTGTCCTCCCTGTGTTGTCTGACATGTATCTAGATGTGTCCTCCTTGTCTGACATGTATCTAGATGTGACCTCACTGTGTTGTCTGACATGTATCTAGATGTGTCCTCCTTGTGTTGTCTGACATGTATCTAGATGTGACCTCACTGTGTTGTCTGACATGTATCTAGATGTGACCTCACTGTGTTGTCTGACATGTATCTAGATGTGTCCTCCCTGTGTTGTCTGACATGTATCTAGATGTGACCTCACTGTGTTGTCTGACATGTATCTAGATGTGTCCTCCTTGTGTTGTCTGACATGTATCTAGATGTGTCCTCCTGTGTTGTCTGACATGTATCTAGATGTGACCTCACTGTGTTGTCTGACATGTATCTAGATGTGTCCTCCTTGTGTTGTCTGACATGTATCTAGATGTGTCCTCCTGTGTTGTCTGACATGTATCTAGATGTGTCCTCCCTGTGTTGTCTGACATGTATCTAGATGTGACCTCACTGTGTTGTCTGACATGTATCTAGATGTGTCCTCCTTGTGTTGTCTGACATGTATCTAGATGTGTCCTCCCTGTGTTGTCTGACATGTATCTAGATGTGTCCTCCCTGTGTTGTCTGACATGTATCTAGATGTGTCCTCACTGTGTTGTCTGACATGTATCTAGATGTGTCCTCCTGTGTTGTCTGACATGTATCTAGATGTGTCCTCCTTGTGTTGTCTGACATGTATCTAGATGTGTCCTCCTTGTGTTGTCTGACATGTATCTAGATGTGTCCTCCTGTGTTGTCTGACATGTATCTAGATGTGTCCTCACTGTGTTGTCTGACATGTATCTAGATGTGACCTCACTGTGTTGTCTGACATGTATCTAGATGTGTCCTCCTGTGTTGTCTGACATGTATCTAGATGTGTCCTCCTGTGTTGTCTGACATGTATCTAGATGTGTCCTCCTGTGTTGTCTGACATGTATCTAGATGTGACCTCACTGTGTTGTCTGACATGTATCTAGATGTGTCCTCCTTGTGTTGTCTGACATGTATCTAGATGTGTCCTCACTGTGTTGTCTGACATGTATCTAGATGTGTCCTCACTGTGTTGTCTGACATGTATCTAGATGTGACCTCACTGTGTTGTCTGACATGTATCTAGATGTGACCTCACTGTGTTGTCTGACATGTATCTAGATGTGACCTCACTGTGTTGTCTGACATGTATCTAGATGTGTCCTCCTTGTGTTGTCTGACATGTATCTAGATGTGTCCTCACTGTGTTGTCTGACATGTATCTAGATGTGTCCTCACTGTGTTGTCTGACATGTATCTAGATGTGTCCTCACTGTGTTGTCTGACATGTATCTAGATGTGTCCTCCTTGTGTTGTCTGACATGTATCTAGATGTGTCCTCACTGTGTTGTCTGACATGTATCTAGATGTGTCCTCCTGTGTTGTCTGACATGTATCTAGATGTGTCCTCCTGTGTTGTCTGACATGTATCTAGATGTGTCCTCCTTGTGTTGTCTGACATGTATCTAGATGTGTGACCTCCCTGTGTTGTCTGACATGTATCTAGATGTGTCCTCCTTGTGTTGTCTGACATGTATCTGAGATGTGTGTCCTCCTTGTGTTGTCTGACATGTATCTAGATGTGACCTCACTGTGTTGTCTGACATGTATCTAGATGTGTCCTCCTTGTGTTGTCTGACATGTATCTAGATGTGTCCTCCTGTGTTGTCTGACATGTATCTAGATGTGACCTCACTGTGTTGTCTGACATGTATCTAGATGTGTCCTCCCTGTGTTGTCTGACATGTATCTAGATGTGTCCTCCTTGTGTTGTCTGACATGTATCTAGATGTGTCCTCCTTGTGTTGTCTGACATGTATCTAGATGTGTCCTCCTTGTGTTGTCTGACATGTATCTAGATGTGTCCTGTGTCCTCTAGATGTGTCTGTGTTGTCTGACATGTATCTAGATGTGACTTGTGTTGTCTGACATGTATCTAGATGTGACCTCACTGTGTTGTCTGACATGTATCTAGATGTGTCCTCCTTGTGTTGTCTGACATGTATCTAGATGTGTCCTCCTGTGTTGTCTGACATGTATCTAGATGTGTCCTCCTTGTGTTGTCTGACATGTATCTAGATGTGTCCTCACTGTGTTGTCTGACATGTATCTAGATGTGTCCTCCTTGTGTTGTCTGACATGTATCTAGATGTGTCCTCCCTGTGTTGTCTGACATGTATCTAGATGTGACCTCACTGTGTTGTCTGACATGTATCTAGATGTGACCTCCCTGTGTTGTCTGACATGTATCTAGATGTGTCCTCCCTGTGTTGTCTGACATGTATCTAGATGTGACCTCACTGTGTTGTCTGACATGTATCTAGATGTGTCCTCCTGTGTTGTCTGACATGTATCTAGATGTGTCCTCACTGTTGTTGTCTGATGTGTATCTAGATGTGTCCTCCCTGTGTTGTCTGACATGTATCTAGATGTGTCCTCCTTGTGTTGTCTGACATGTATCTAGATGTGACCTCACTGTGTTGTCTGACATGTATCTAGATGTGTCCTCCTGTGTTGTCTGACATGTATCTAGATGTGTCCTCCTTGTGTTGTCTGACATGTATCTAGATGTGACCTCACTGTGTTGTCTGACATGTATCTAGATGTGTCCTCCCTGTGTTGTCTGACATGTATCTAGATGTGACCTCACTGTGTTGTCTGACATGTATCTAGATGTGTCCTCCTTGTGTTGTCTGACATGTATCTAGATGTGACCTCACTGTGTTGTCTGACATGTATCTAGATGTGTCCTCACTGTGTTGTCTGACATGTATCTAGATGTGACCTCACTGTGTTGTCTGACATGTATCTAGATGTGTCCTCCTTGTGTTGTCTGACATGTATCTAGATGTGACCTCACTGTGTTGTCTGACATGTATCTAGATGTGTCCTCCTTGTGTTGTCTGACATGTATCTAGATGTGTCCTCACTGTGTTGTCTGACATGTATCTAGATGTGTCCTCACTGTGTTGTCTGACATGTATCTAGATGTGACCTCACTGTGTTGTCTGACATGTATCTAGATGTGTCCTCCTTGTGTTGTCTGACATGTATCTAGATGTGTCCTCCTGTGTTGTCTGACATGTATCTAGATGTGACCTCACTGTGTTGTCTGACATGTATCTAGATGTGACCTCACTTGTGTTGTCTGACATGTATCTAGATGTGTCCTCCTGTGTTGTCTGACATGTATCTAGATGTGTCCTCCTGTGTTGTCTGACATGTATCTAGATGTGTCCTCCCTGTGTTGTCTGACATGTATCTAGATGTTGTCCTCCTTGTGTTGTCTGACATGTATCTAGATGTGTCCTCCTGTGTTGTCTGACATGTATCTAGATGTGTCCTCCTTGTGTTGTCTGACATGTATCTAGATGTGTCCTCCTGTGTTGTCTGACATGTATCTAGATGTGTCCTCACTGTGTTGTCTGACATGTATCTAGATGTGTCCTCACTGTGTTGTCTGACATGTATCTAGATGTGTCCTCACTGTGTTGTCTGACATGTATCTAGATGTGTCCTCCTGTGTTGTCTGACATGTATCTAGATGTGTCCTCCTTGTGTTGTCTGACATGTATCTAGATGTGTCCTCCTTGTGTTGTCTGACATGTATCTAGATGTGTCCTCCTGTGTTGTCTGTGTATCTGACATGTATCTAGATGTGTCCTCCTTGTGTTGTCTGACATGTATCTAGATGTGTCCTCCTTGTGTTGTCTGACATGTATCTAGATGTGTCCTCCTTGTGTTGTCTGACATGTATCTAGATGTGACCTCCTTGTGTTGTCTGACATGTATCTAGATGTGTCCTCCTTGTGTTGTCTGACATGTATCTAGATGTGTCCTCACTGTGTTGTCTGACATGTATCTAGATGTGTCCTCCTTGTGTTGTCTGACATGTATCTAGATGTGTCCTCCTTGTGTTGTCTGACATGTATCTAGATGTGTCCTCCTTGTGTTGTCTGACATGTATCTAGATGTGACCTCACTGTGTTGTCTGACATGTATCTAGATGTGTCCTCCTGTGTTGTCTGACATGTATCTAGATGTGTCCTCACTGTGTTGTCTGACATGTATCTAGATGTGTCCTCACTGTGTTGTCTGACATGTATCTAGATGTGTCCTCCTTGTGTTGTCTGACATGTATCTAGATGTGTCCTCCTTGTGTTGTCTGACATGTATCTAGATGTGTCCTCCTTGTGTTGTCTGACATGTATCTAGATGTGTCCTCCTTGTGTTGTCTGACATGTATCTAGATGTGTCCTCCTTGTGTTGTCTGACATGTATCTAGATGTGTCCTCACTGTGTTGTCTGACATGTATCTAGATGTGACCTCACTGTGTTGTCTGACATGTATCTAGATGTGACCTCCTTGTGTTGTCTGACATGTATCTAGATGTGACCTCACTGTGTTGTCTGACATGTATCTAGATGTGTCCTCCTTGTGTTGTCTGACATGTATCTAGATGTGTCCTCACTGTGTTGTCTGACATGTATCTAGATGTGACCTCACTGTGTTGTCTGACATGTATCTAGATGTGACCTCACTGTGTTGTCTGACATGTATCTAGATGTGACCTCACTGTGTTGTCTGACATGTATCTAGATGTGTCCTCCTTGTGTTGTCTGACATGTATCTAGATGTGTCCTCACTGTGTTGTCTGACATGTATCTAGATGTGACCTCCTGTGTTGTCTGACATGTATCTAGATGTGTCCTCACTGTGTGTTGTCTGACATGTATCTAGATGTGTCCTCCCTGTGTTGTCTGACATGTATCTAGATGTGACCTCACTGTGTTGTCTGACATGTATCTAGATGTGACCTCACTGTGTTGTCTGACATGTATCTAGATGTGACCTCCTTGTGTTGTCTGACATGTATCTAGATGTGTCCTCCTTGTGTTGTCTGACATGTATCTAGATGTGTCCTCACTGTGTTGTCTGACATGTATCTAGATGTGACCTCACTGTGTTGTCTGACATGTATCTAGATGTGACCTCACTGTGTTGTCTGACATGTATCTAGATGTGACCTCACTGTGTTGTCTGACATGTATCTAGATGTGTCCTCCCTGTGTTGTCTGACATGTATCTAGATGTGACCTCACTGTGTTGTCTGACATGTATCTAGATGTGACCTCACTGTGTCATCTGACATGTATCTAGATGTGACCTCACTGTGTTGTCTGACATGTATCTAGATGTGACCTCACTGTGTTGTCTGACATGTATCTAGATGTGTCCTCCCTGTGTTGTCTGACATGTATCTAGATGTGTCCTCACTGTGTTGTCTGACATGTATCTAGATGTGTCCTCCCTGTGTTGTCTGACATGTATCTAGATGTGACCTCACTGTGTTGTCTGACATGTATCTAGATGTGTCCTCCTTGTGTTGTCTGACATGTATCTAGATGTGTCCTCACTGTGTTGTCTGACATGTATCTAGATGTGTCCTCACTGTGTTGTCTGACATGTATCTAGATGTGTCCTCACTGTGTTGTCTGACATGTATCTAGATGTGACCTCACTGTGTTGTCTGACATGTATCTAGATGTGACCTCACTGTGTTGTCTGACATGTATCTAGATGTGACCTCACTGTGTTGTCTGACATGTATCTAGATGTGACCTCACTGTGTTGTCTGACATGTATCTAGATGTGACCTCACTGTGTTGTCTGACATGTATCTAGATGTGTCCTCCTTGTGTTGTCTGACATGTATCTAGATGTGTCCTCACTGTGTTGTCTGACATGTATCTAGATGTGACCTCACTGTGTTGTCTGACATGTATCTAGATGTGACCTCACTGTGTTGTCTGACATGTATCTAGATGTGACCTCACTGTGTTGTCTGACATGTATCTAGATGTGTCCTCACTGTGTTGTCTGACATGTATCTAGATGTGACCTCACTGTGTTGTCTGACATGTATCTAGATGTGTCCTCCTTGTGTTGTCTGACATGTATCTAGATGTGTCCTCCTGTGTTGTCTGACATGTATCTAGATGTGACCTCACTGTGTTGTCTGACATGTATCTAGATGTGTCCTCCTTGT